>NC_064036.1:16928952-17228952 GCF_932526225.1 Nematostella vectensis
GGTAGTACGCACCCGTTGGCATGTGAGATTGTCTGGTAGTACGCACCTGTTGGCGTGTGAGATGGTTGGATAGTACGCACATGTTGGCGCGTGAGATGGTCTGGTAGTACGCACCTGTTGGCGTGTGAGATGGTCTGGTAGTACGCACCCGTTGGCGTGTGAGATAGTCTGGTAGTACGCACCTGTTGGCGTGTGAGATGGTCTGTTAGTACGCACCTGTTGGCGTATAAGATGGTCTGGTAGTACGCACCTGTTGGCATGTGAGATGGTCTGGTAGTAACGCACCCGTTGGCATGTGAGATGTTCTGTTAGTACGCACCTGTTGGCGTATAAGATGGTCTGGTAGTACGCACTTGTTGGCGTACGAGATAGTCTGGTAGTATGCACCTGTTGGCGTATGAGATGGTCTGGTAGTACGCACCTGTTGGCCTATGAGATGGTCTGGTAGTACGCACCTGTTGGCGTATGAGATGGTCTGGTAGTACGCACCTGTTGGCGTGTGAGATGGTCTGGTAGTACGCACCTGTTGGCGTGTGAGATGGTCTGATAGTACGCACCTGTTGGCGTATGAGATGGTCTGGTAGTACGCACCTGTTGGCCTATGAGATGGTCTGGTAGTACGCACCTGTTGGCCTATGAGATGGTCTGGTTGTACGCACCTGTTGGCTATGAGATGGTCTGGTAGTACGCACCTGTTGGCGTGTGAGATTGTCTGGTAGTACGCACCTGTTGGCGTGTGAGATGGTCTGGTAGTACGCACCTGTTGGCGTGTGAGATGGTCTGGTAGTACGCACCTGTTGGCGTGTGAGATGGTCTGGTAGTACGCACCTGTTGGCGTGTGAGATGGTCTGGTAGTACGCACCTGTTTGCGTATTAGATGGTCTGGTAGTACGCACCTGTTGGCGTATGAGATGGTCTGGTAGTACGCACCTGTTGGCGTGTGAGATGGTCTGGTAGTACGCACCCGTTGGCGTATGAGATGGTCTGGTAGTACGCACCCGTTGGCGTATGAGATTGTCTGATAGTACGCACCTGTTGGCATGTGAGATGGTGTGGTAGTAACGCACCCGTTGGCATGTGAGATGTTCTGTTAGTACGCACCTGTTGGCGTATAAGATGGTCTGGTAGTACGCACCCGTTGGGGTATGAGATGGTCTGGTAGTACGCACCTGTTGGCGTGTGAGATGGTCTGGTAGTACGCACCTGTTGGCGTATGAGATGGTCTGGTAGTACGCACCTGTTGGCGTATGGGATGGTCTGGTAGTACGCACCTGTTGGCCTATGAGATGGTCTGGTAGTACGCACCTTTTGGCCTATGAGATGGTCTGTTAGTACGCACCTGTTGGCGTGTGAGATGGTCTGTTAGTACGCACCTTTTGGCGTATAAGATGGTCTGGTAGTACGCACCTGTTGGCATGTGAGATGGTCTGGTAGTAACGCACCCGTTGGCATGTGAGATGGTCTGTTAGTACGCACCTGTTGGTGTATAAGATGGTCTGGTAGTACGCACTTGTTGGCGTACGAGATAGTCTGGTAGTATGCACCTGTTGGCGTATGAGATGGTCTGGTAGTACGCACCTGTTGGCGTATGGGATGGTCTGGTAGTACGCACCTGTTGGCGTATGAGATGGTCTGGTAGTACGCACCTGTTGGCGTGTGAGATGGTCTGGTAGTACGCACCTGTTGGCGTTTGAGATGGTCTGGTAGTACCCACCTGTTGGCGTGTGAGATGGTCTGGTAGTACGCACCTGTTGGCGTGTGAGATGGTCTGATAGTACGCACCTGTTGGCGTATGAGATGGTCTGGTAGTACGCACCTGTTGGCCTATGAGATGGTCTGGTAGTACGCACCTGTTGGCCTATGAGATGGTCTGGTAGTACGCACCTGTTGGCCTATGAGATGGTCTGGTAGTACGCACCTGTTGGCGTGTGAGATTGTCTGGTAGTACGCACCTGTTGGCGTGTGAGATGGTCTGGTAGTACGCACCTGTTGGCGTGTGAGATGGTCTGGTAGTACGCACCTGTTGGCGTGTGAGATGGTCTGGTAGTACGCACCTGTTTGAGTATTAGATGGTCTGGTAGTACGCACCTGTTGGCGTATGAGATGGTCTGGTAGTACGCACCTGTTGGCGTGTGAGATGGTCTGGTAGGACGCACCCGTTGGCGTATGAGATGGTCTGGTAGTACGCACCTGTTGGCGTATGAGATTGTCTGGTAGTACGCACCTGTTGGCGTATGAGATGGTCTGGTAGTACGCACCTGTTGGCGTGTGAGATGGTCTGGTAGTACGCACCTGTTGGCGTATGAGATGGTCTGGTAGTACGCACCTGTTGGCATGTGAGATGGTCTGGTAGTAACGCACCCGTTGGCATGTGAGATGTTCTGTTAGTACGCACCTGTTGGCGTATAAGATGGTCTGGTAGTACGCACCCGTTGGCATGTGAGATGGTCTGGTAGTACGCACCTGTTGGCGTATGAGATGGTCTGGTAGTACGCACCTGTTGGCATGTGAGATGGTCTGGTAGTAACGCACCCGTTGGCATGTGAGATGTTCTGTTAGTACGCACCTGTTGGCGTATAAGATGGTCTGGTAGTACGCACTTGTTGGCGTACGAGATAGTCTGGTAGTATGCACCTGTTGGCGTATGAGATGGTCTGGTAGTACGCACCTGTTGGCCTATGAGATGGTCTGGTAGTACGCACCTGTTGGCGTATGAGATGGTCTGGTAGTACGCACCTGTTGGCGTGTGAGATGGTCTGGTAGTACGCACCTGTTGGCGTGTGAGATGGTCTGATAGTACGCACCTGTTGGCGTATGAGATGGTCTGGTAGTACGCACCTGTTGGCCTATGAGATGGTCTGGTAGTACGCACCTGTTGGCCTATGAGATGGTCTGGTTGTACGCACCTGTTGGCTATGAGATGGTCTGGTAGTACGCACCTGTTGGCGTGTGAGATTGTCTGGTAGTACGCACCTGTTGGCGTGTGAGATGGTCTGGTAGTACGCACCTGTTGGCGTGTGAGATGGTCTGGTAGTACGCACCTGTTGGCGTGTGAGATGGTCTGGTAGTACGCACCTGTTGGCGTGTGAGATGGTCTGGTAGTACGCACCTGTTTGCGTATTAGATGGTCTGGTAGTACGCACCTGTTGGCGTATGAGATGGTCTGGTAGTACGCACCTGTTGGCGTGTGAGATGGTCTGGTAGTACGCACCCGTTGGCGTATGAGATGGTCTGGTAGTACGCACCCGTTGGCGTATGAGATTGTCTGATAGTACGCACCTGTTGGCATGTGAGATGGTGTGGTAGTAACGCACCCGTTGGCATGTGAGATGTTCTGTTAGTACGCACCTGTTGGCGTATAAGATGGTCTGGTAGTACGCACCCGTTGGGGTATGAGATGGTCTGGTAGTACGCACCTGTTGGCGTGTGAGATGGTCTGGTAGTACGCACCTGTTGGCGTATGAGATGGTCTGGTAGTACGCACCTGTTGGCGTATGGGATGGTCTGGTAGTACGCACCTGTTGGCCTATGAGATGGTCTGGTAGTACGCACCTTTTGGCCTATGAGATGGTCTGTTAGTACGCACCTGTTGGCGTGTGAGATGGTCTGTTAGTACGCACCTTTTGGCGTATAAGATGGTCTGGTAGTACGCACCTGTTGGCATGTGAGATGGTCTGGTAGTAACGCACCCGTTGGCATGTGAGATGGTCTGTTAGTACGCACCTGTTGGTGTATAAGATGGTCTGGTAGTACGCACTTGTTGGCGTACGAGATAGTCTGGTAGTATGCACCTGTTGGCGTATGAGATGGTCTGGTAGTACGCACCTGTTGGCGTATGGGATGGTCTGGTAGTACGCACCTGTTGGCGTATGAGATGGTCTGGTAGTACGCACCTGTTGGCGTGTGAGATGGTCTGGTAGTACGCACCTGTTGGCGTTTGAGATGGTCTGGTAGTACCCACCTGTTGGCGTGTGAGATGGTCTGGTAGTACGCACCTGTTGGCGTGTGAGATGGTCTGATAGTACGCACCTGTTGGCGTATGAGATGGTCTGGTAGTACGCACCTGTTGGCCTATGAGATGGTCTGGTAGTACGCACCTGTTGGCCTATGAGATGGTCTGGTAGTACGCACCTGTTGGCCTATGAGATGGTCTGGTAGTACGCACCTGTTGGCGTGTGAGATTGTCTGGTAGTACGCACCTGTTGGCGTGTGAGATGGTCTGGTAGTACGCACCTGTTGGCGTGTGAGATGGTCTGGTAGTACGCACCTGTTGGCGTGTGAGATGGTCTGGTAGTACGCACCTGTTTGAGTATTAGATGGTCTGGTAGTACGCACCTGTTGGCGTATGAGATGGTCTGGTAGTACGCACCTGTTGGCGTGTGAGATGGTCTGGTAGGACGCACCCGTTGGCGTATGAGATGGTCTGGTAGTACGCACCTGTTGGCGTATGAGATTGTCTGGTAGTACGCACCTGTTGGCGTATGAGATGGTCTGGTAGTACGCACCTGTTGGCGTGTGAGATGGTCTGGTAGTACGCACCTGTTGGCGTATGAGATGGTCTGGTAGTACGCACCTGTTGGCATGTGAGATGGTCTGGTAGTAACGCACCCGTTGGCATGTGAGATGTTCTGTTAGTACGCACCTGTTGGCGTATAAGATGGTCTGGTAGTACGCACCCGTTGGCATGTGAGATGGTCTGGTAGTACGCACCTGTTGGCGTATGAGATGGTCTGGTAGTACGCACCTGTTGGCATGTGAGATGGTCTGGTAGTAACGCACCCGTTGGCATGTGAGATGTTCAGTTAGTACGCACCTGTTGGCGTATAAGATGGTCTGGTAGTACGCACCCGTTGGCATGTGAGATGGTCTGGTAGTACGCACCTGTTGGCGTATGAGATGGTCTGGTAGTACGCACCTGTTGGCGTGTGAGATGGTCTGGTAGTACGCACCTGTTGGCGTGTGAGATGGTCTGGTAGTACGCACCTGTTGGCGTATGAGATGGTCTGGTAGTACACACCTGTTGGCGCATAAGATGGTCTGGTAGTACGCACCCGTTGGCATGTGAGATGGTCTGGTAGTACGCACCTTTTGGCGTATGAGATGGTCTGGTAGTACGCACCTGTTGGCGTGTGAGATGGTCTAGTAGTACGCACCTGTTGGCGTGTGAGATGGTCTGGTAGTACGCACCTGTTGGCGTATGAGATTGTCTGGTAGTACGCACCTGTTGGCGTATGAGATGGTCTGGTAGTACGCACCTGTTGGCGTATGAGATGGTCTGGTAGTACGCACCTGTTGGCGTATGAGATAGTCTGGTAGTACGCACCTGTTGGCATGTGAGATGGTCTGGTAGTAACGCACCCGTTGGCATGTGAGATGTTCTGTTAGTACGCACCTGTTGGCGTATAAGATGGTCTGGTAGTACGCACCCGTTGGCATGTGAGATGGTCTGGTAGTACGCACCTGTTGGCGTATGAGACGGTCTGGTAGTACGCACCTGTTGGCATGTGAGATGGTCTGGTAGTAACGCACCCGTTGGCATGTGAGATGTTCTGTTAGTACGCACCTGTTGGCGTATAAGATGGTCTGGTAGTACGCACCCGTTGGCATGTGAGATGGTCTGGTAGTACGCACCTGTTGGCGTATGAGATGGTCTGGTAGTACGCACCTGTTGGCGTGTGAGATGGTCTGGTAGTACGCACCTTTTGGCGTATGAGTTGGTCTGGTAGTACGCACCTGTTGGCGTATGAGTTGGTCTGGTAGTACACACCCGCTGGCGTATGAGATGGTCTGGTAGTACGCACCTGTTGGCGTATGAGATGGTCTGGTAGTGCGCACCTGTTGGCGTATGGGATGGTCTGGTAGTACGCACCTGTTGGCCTATGAGATGGTCTGGTAGTACGCACCTGTTGGCCTATGAGATGGTCTGGTAGTACGCACCTGTTGGCGTGTGAGATGGTCTGGTAGTACGCACCTGTTGGCCTATGAGATGGTCTGGTAGTACGCACCTGTAGGCGTGTGAGATGGTCTGGTAGTACGCACCTGTTGGCGTGTGAGATGGTCTGGTAGTACGCACCTGTTGGCGTATGAGTTGGTCTGGTAGTACGCACCTGTTGGCGTGTGAGATGGTATGGTAGTACGCACCTGTTGGCCTATGAGATGGTCTGGTAGTACGCACCTGTTGGCGTGTGAGATGGTCTGGTAGTACGCACCTGTTGGCGTGTGAGATGGTCTGGTAGTACGCACCTGTTGGCGTATTAGATGGTCTGGTAGTACGCACCTGTTGGCGTATGAGTTGGTCTGGTAGTACGCACCTGTTGGCGTGTGAGATGGTCTGGTAGTACGCACTTGTTGGCGTATGAGATTGTCTGGTAGTACGCACCTGTTGGCGTATGAGATGGTCTGGTAGTACGCACCTGTTGGCATGTGAAATGTTCTGGTAGTACGCACCTGTTGGCGTGTGAGATGCTCTGGTAGTACGCACCTGTTGGCGTATGAGATGGTCTGGTAGTACGCACCTGTTGGCATGTGAGATGGTCTGGTAGTACGCACTTGTTGGCGTATGAGTTGGTCTGGTAGTACGCACCTGTTGGCGTGTGAGATGGTCTGGTAGTAACGCACCCGTTGGCATGTGAGATGTTCTGTTAGTACGCACCTGTTGGCGTGTGAGATGGTCTGGTAGTACGCACCTGTTGGCGTATGAGATGGTCTGGTAGTACGCACCTGTTGGCGTATGAGATGGTCTGGTAGTACGCACCTGTTGGCCTATAAAATGGTCTGGTGGTACGCACTTGTTGGCGTATGAGATGGTCTGGTAGTACACACATGTTGGCATGTGAGATTGTCTGGTAGTACGCACCTGTTGGCATGTGAGGTGGTCTGGTAGTACGCACCTGTTGGCATGTGAGATGGTCTGGTAGTATGCACCTGTTGGCGTGTGAGATTGTCTGGCAGTACGCACCTGTTGGCGTATGAGTTGGTCTGGTAGTACACACCTGTTGGCGTATGAGATGGTCTGGTAGTACGCACCTGTTGGTGTATGAGTTGGTCTGGTAGTGCGCACCTGTTGGCGTATGAGATGGTCTGGTAGTACGCACCTGTTGGCGTATGAGATGGTCTGGTAGTACGCACCTGTTGGCGTGTGAGATGGTCTGGTAGTACGCACTTGTTGGTGCATGAGATGGTCTGGTAGTACGCACCCGTTGGTGCATGAGATGGTCTGGTAGTATGCACCTGTTTTCGTGTGAGATGGTCTGGTAGTACGCACCCGTTGGCGTGTGAGATGGTCTGGTAGTACGCACCTGTTGGCGTGTGAGATGGTCGGATAGTACGCACCTGTTGGCGTGTGAGATGTCCCGGTAGTACACACTCATCCTCTGCTTTCTCTAAGCTCAGGATCTCGCGTATCCTAAGGAATTCTACAAAACGTAGTTTTTGTTAACTGAAATCATAAGCAAACGCTATGTGTAGATGAGTGGTGATAAGGTCACAAACGCTATGTGTAGACGAGTGGTGATAAGGTTATCATCGCGGAATCGACCTCCACCACAACCAACACAACAACTGATTCCCTCTTGCGCAGACCGTTTTGTGTCGCTCGTTTACTTTGCTTCATATCTACCTCTGCTGAAACGAGTCGGATTTCCGGTCCCCGAAAATGACCAATCACAGCGAACCTTCTAAATTTCGGCGGCTACATCCAGACCCCGCTACTTTGCTCTCTTTTGGCTCGATTTGGCTGAGCGTACTTTCAGTGAAACGTCAACAGAGAAAATTTAAGATGAAGATAGTTCAGCACGCTGCTAGTGCTAAAGAACTATATGGAGGTCTGTAACATTTTTTGGAGGTAGCAATTTTGGTGGCTTATTTCTTATTGAATAAGCTGAATCGAACCGAGACATTCCCCTTATATTCAACCGTTTATGTCCGGAAACATCTTGTGTCGTTGAATATACTCTAAGTAGTTTTACTTACTTTATTTCAACAAGGTAGTATTTTTTAGAATTTTTTAGGAGCCGTTCTTTTCAACTTTAAATATTTTACAGTTATGATCTAATTTTTAGCCCAGCTTTCAGTTTATAACAGTTGGATTAACCGATACAGTTTATTATCAGTTAAAAGGAACAAATGGAAATAAAAACTTCTCCACCGTGGTGGAGCCTGCAAATCCACAAAACGAGATACATACAATGATTAATGCGTTGAACATCATCATTTTTATACAGAAAATTATTCTTTACAAAATAAATATATATATAAATGTAGCCTACTTCACTTTTGAGGGAAGGGTTGATTTTGAAAAATACCATCCCTACATCATTTTACACGATTTGACATGCAATACAATTATGAACGTATTAGGGTCGAAAACGAAAGTTGTGAAGATGTCAGACTATGAAAAAAATGATGAATTTGACTGGATCATCAACTCGTGAAAGGAGGGCAACTTCGCAGCATTCATTTTTTAGATTTAAAGCCTTTTTTTATTTATCGTGGTTGCAAGGGGGGTTGCTCTGAAAGACGATGACTCAACTTTAAAAGGAACTTGTCGAGATGAAGTAGTATAGGTCAATGAATATGGACTCTCTTGAATGTGGCATGGAGAAGTGCGAAAGTAAATGATTAAATTAAATTATTTAAAATTGATTCTACGGCAAACATCCATTCAAGCAACACGCCGGATTGCTAGTGTTATTGATAACAACAGACTTTTCCCGGTTGAAATATTTTCCTTTTACTTTCCTTAAAGATTCAGGCACCTTAATTAAAAGCGTTAAGTATCTTATTTCACATCCCAATCAGATTTATTGAGTTCAAGGCTTACAAGTGTTCGACAGCGGCATATCAAAATTTACGACCAAACATTATTTAACGAACCTCCCAATCCATCATAAAATTTTCCCCGTTGAGAAATCTCTTTGCCGTTAATACACCTACATTGAAAAAATAATAATCTCGGTGGATTCATTTCCACGAAAAATAATTAAAAGTAGATTGCAAATTATATTTATAACTTTTTCGAAAGCAAAACATTATTCAGCAATCATGCTCGGTGACCAAAAAGAAAAAGAAATACTTCTAAGAAAAAAAAACAAACTTTATCAGCAGCTTGTGTTTTAAAATGTTTATAACTCAATGAATGATAAAAATTAACAAGCCTTTTCATTTTTGTTCTTTACAGTATACTTCAATAATACAAATACAATTTAATAGTTTTGAAATCACGAGGATTGCTCAAACCTAAAATTTTGGTATTTTGTAAATCAAGCGACTTCGTGAACCTTGGTTGGTTGATGAAAAAAAAAATAATTCGGATAAACGTAAGAATAAGGATTCTATCTTCTGGTAACAATTTATCTATTGTATGTACTATAGAAACTACAGACATTTGTCCAATGGCCTGAATAGTGTTTTGAATTTGAGGAATTTATATATAGCACGAGCGCATTATTTAGTGTGGGGCTCCGCTTTGGGCAGTGCCTAAATATATCTTGTTTATGAGTATAGACAAAGCTTTTGAAAAGAACACAATTTTGTACCTGTCGAACGTCGTGGATAATTCCTCATTATATTCATTGTGTAATCTGAGATGAGAAAGCAATAACCCAAATACATGACGACAACAAGGGCGAAGAGAAAAAGAAGCTTTTTTAAATCTTGCACAGCCATCTCCACTTTACCCCGTACACGCAGTACTCACGTTTCGCAAAAGTTACCATGGTAAAAAAGACACACACACGCACAAAAACTAGAAATGAGGTTAATCAAACTTATATTGCTTGGAAACATGTTTTGCATATAATTAAACTACCATAGTCATAGCCACGTTCTCGAATGTAAATACTTTCAAAAAGCTTTTAGCTTCTAGGATTCCATTGTTTAGGCTGGTAGCCCGTGTCAATAACGGAGCTGCTATTTTTTACTTCTCTAATTTGCAGGGAAGTGTCCCTTTTGAGGGCCATCTTTGAACCTCTTGGAACCTCATCACAGGGATTATGAATAGTTCCGGTTCATGACATACAGTTATAAATTCTAATAAAAAATCCGCCCACTTAAGGCCTCATTACACAAAAGAACACCCACGGATACCTTAAGGTAATTCCTTTGAAATGGTTCTACTATCCAGATTTTTTTATAACTTGGCATAAACAACATTGAAGTTAAGGGCTTCAATGTAATAAAAAATGGGGGTACCGACTTCGTTTTCACAACAAAGGGAGTAGAGTTGACGCGTTTTTACTGATCGCGCGGGGAAAAATCCCAATTCTTAGTTTTCAAAAATAGGCCTATATTCTTTAAAAATTACGTCTGTTTCAGTGTCGAGCCGCCAAAATCTGATCTCTTAAACAATAACCCGTCTCGTGTGCACAAGATTACAGTGCTTTTGCTTACACAATTTATCTTACTTATCTTTAAATTACTCACGAGAGTTGACTCATTGCATTATCCTGCGCCATTTCGCGTTACCATGGTAAAAGACAAAATTAAATGGGAGGCGGTAAAATATAATAAATAATAAAAAACAAGAGTGACATAAAGACAAGATTTGTTTATAGCTACTTTTATAAGTTGAATAAAAAGACAGTGATAAATTAAATCATAGACAATTGATGTGATGAATTTATTATAAAAAATGTCCATAAAGTTATGTATTTTAAAGTTAAAACTAAGTAAAGGTAAAAGGAACTTTAACATTTGGTCGTGCACTAGAAAATGCTTTGAAGCAATGGTATCATTAACAATCTGTCCAAGGTGTAAGCAAGATTTCATTACACGTTTTAATTTAAGGACGCAAGCAATACCTCAACAGAAAACAACATCACATCCTTTAATTAAAAATCATTTAATACATAAAAATTATGTACGTTTTTATATAATCTCTTAATAATAGCCATACATCATTGGCTTATTTAGCCAAGGCAATAACGAATCCAGTGTCGATTATAGTCGTATTTCTCTGATAGTTTTAGGCGAAATGTAAATAATTCTGAGCATTTTCCTAAATTCCTTATAACCTTTTAAAATTGATAGATTTGTTCGATTCTTTATATTTTCATCTTCCAAATGTTATGTGGTTCGTATGGATACCAAATAACAAGCGTTCCCGCGAATGACTCAGGTCTGTAATATTGAGGCATTTTGATCAACTTCGGAAAAAAGGGGATCAAGACGCAGCTCTTACAAGCTGCAATTTGATTGGGCAAATGAACAATATCCGCACCTCGAGGGTCAGTACGCAGCTCTTACAAGCTGCAATTTGATTGGGCAAATGAACAATATCCGCACCTCGAGGGTCATTACGCAGCTCTTACAAGCTGCAATTTGATTGAGCAAATGAACAATATCCGCACCTCGAGGGTCAGTACACAGCTCTTACAAGCTGCAATTTGATTGAGCAAATGAACAATATCCGCACCTCGAGGGTCAGTACACAGCTCTTACAAGCTGCAATTTGATTGAGCAAATGAACAATATCCGCACCTCGAGGGTCAGTACGCAGCTCTTACAAGCTGCAATTTGATTGGGCAAATGAACAATATCCGCACCTCGAGGGTCAGTACACAGCTCTTACAAGCTGCAATTTGATTGGGCAAATGAACAATATCCGCACCTCGAGGGTCATTACGCAGCTCTTACAAGCTGCAATTTGATTGAGCAAATGAACAATATCCGCACCTCGAGGGTCAGTACACAGCTCTTACAAGCTGCAATTTGATTGGGCAAATGAACAATATCCGCACCTCGAGGGTCAGTACGCAGCTCTTACAAGCTGCAATTTGATTGAGCAAATGAACAATATCCGCACCTCGAGGGTCAGTACACAGCTCTTACAAGCTGCAATTTGATTGAGCAAATGAACAATATCCGCACCTCGAGGGTCAGTACACAGCTCTTACAAGCTGCAATTTGATTGGGCAAATGAACAATATCCGCACCTCGAGGGTCAGTACGCAGCTCTTACAAGCTGCAATTTGATTGGGCAAATGAACAATATCCGCACCTCGAGGGTCATTACGCAGCTCTTACAAGCTGCAATTTGATTGAGCAAATGAACAATATCCGCACCTCGAGGGTCAGTACACAGCTCTTACAAGCTGCAATTTGATTGAGCAAATGAACAATATCCGCACCTCGAGGGTCAGTACACAGCTCTTACAAGCTGCAATTTGATTGAGCAAATGAACAATATCCGCACCTCGAGGGTCAGTACGCAGCTCTTACAAGCTGCAATTTGATTGGGCAAATGAACAATACCGCACCTCGAGGGTCAGTACGCAGCTCTTACAAGCTGCAATTTGATTGGGCAAATGAACAATACCGCACCTCGAGGGTCAGTACACAGCTCTTACAAGCTGCAATTTGATTGGGCAAATGAACAATATCCGCACCTCGAGGGTCAGTACGCAGCTCTTACAAGCTGCAATTTGATTGGGCAATGAATACTATCCGCACCTCGACACAAAGAACGAGAGAATAGAGACAAAAGAACTCCTTCGTTGAACAAAGATAATAGGAGACAAAGCAGCTGCGTACTTACTCAAAAAAGGTCGTGAACTGGAAGGCCCGGGTCCAGCCATTTGTAACGTAGATCGAGATGTCAATCAAATTACATGATATAATAATATATGCGCGCTATACTAGCTCCCGTCTTCAGTCTTCTTAGTTATTGCTAAAGATCGTTGTGTGGTTACAAGTTTTCCCATTATATTTAAATCAAATAATTATTCAATTTTAGGAAACAAATCTGAACAATTTTGCCATTGCATTTTGTGCGCGCTCTGCATGCGCAATCAAGAATGAAACAAACGATATTTTCTTTTTTCTCATACAATTCTCTGCTTTAAAAAGTTTTCGCTATTCTGTTGCCGTCTCAAAATTTTAACGAATTTAAAGAAAATGCGTTGTTTCAGATTTTGCCGTCAAAACAGGAAATTATGCACTTGATTAAATCTCCTTTCGCGCGGCCAAGAAAATTTTCAGAGCTCTGTAGAAAATTCAAATTGCAATCAAATTCAATCCCCTTTTCAGAATTTAAAAGCTTTTTAAAGCTTTTTTAAAAGCCTTTGAAAGCTTTCTTTGGCTAGATTGCTTAGTTAAAGGTTTTAAGAACTTTAAATAAATTTCTTCAGTTTCTTAGGTTTCAAATATTCCCGAGTTCCCCCCTTCAACTGTTTGTGGAATCCGATTACAGGGAGTGAAAATCGTGGAATGGAATAGGAATGCGTGGATTGCTCAGTAGAGAAGACCTTTGAACCCAGCATTCGAGGAAAATGGCGCCTTCTTCATCGCAGTCATTGCCCCTGTACCCTACTCACCTGCGAGGACGGTCGAATATCTTAAGACTGAATAAGACAGATGATTTAGTCGTATGAGACCTGCCTACGACACGTCTTAGCCCTGAATTACACAATACGACTTTCGAGGCCGACCGTCCTAGCGGGGTCGTACGCTGATTTACACTCTACGATTCGAGTTGTAGAGTCGTTGCGGGCAAGTCGGATATGAGCAGACTCGTACCCTGTCGTTATTTGCTGTTGCGTGGATGTCCACAGGAACCCTGAAGCGAAGACTGGGAAAAAAAATGGGAGATTACAGATCCAAGATGGCGGACGAAATCGGCGCTAGCAAATGTTACGATTTTTTACAGACTAAACAGCTCAGAATATTTCCTTTTCTGGAAACACTTTTTCTGTTTTGACATTCGAGGCATCAAACATTGAAACAACCAATCACAGATCAAATTGTAAGATGACGTCATAACACTCGCTGGACCTAAGTAAAAAAACATGGTGGCCATAGAGAGTCGAGAATAAGAGCATAAAACAGTATCTTTCTGATTTTTGGTAGGGTTTTAGACGTATCAAAACTTGAAAGACTTGTAGAAAAGCCTTTGGGCGCAAAGATATGGTAAAATTTATATTTAGAATGGCTATGTTCGGTGGGAAAGTCCGATTTGCTAAAGTCAATAGGTGACGGCGAGGATCATCACAATTGAATTACATCATGGAAGCGTAATTATACTGGAATTCGAAGGCACACTTAACGGTGGACAAGCAGGCATGGATTCTTGACCCTGGAGTTGACTACTCAGTACTGCAAATGGTATTCGTTGCGTCCTCCGAAGCTCATAATGCATGCATAAATACATGCCTTACGGTGTGTTGTGTTTAGTTTCAATAAGTTATATATGCAGCCCGTCCGAGTTTGTCGATCATGAACATTCAGTATTCAAATTGCCTTGTGCAGGAGCTGTTAAAAGCTAAATGGGGGTCTAGAATTTTTCAAAGGCGGTTCAATTTATGAAAACTATTACAAAAGCTTTGTGCTTAACAAGGATTGGACCATTGGACCACATTGGACCACACCTAGATCAGCCACTGCAGAAAATGCCTTGACACATACAGTATTTCATATTTGTTTTAATGTCTTAATAGTGGTATAAGCTTATATCATCTCATCTCCTACACACAAAAAGCATGTGGTACACAGAATATCAAATAAAGCAAATAGAAGACACAGTTTGAATTTTTTTCGGTTGGCTTGTACCAACCTACCCATCTTGTGTATAACTCTTGAATTTAAATATTTGACAATGTCCCTAAAGCATGAATGGGCTATGACTTGATAGCCGAAAGGCTGAATGGGCTTAGGATTTATATGCCTTGAAGGTTAGAGGGATAATTGCCCAGGGGTGGGTTGGAAAGGGGGGCAGTATTCAGTTATAAACATTATGAAATGTTCCAACAGAGCTCAAAATTTCATACACCCAAAAAGGATGGAAACTTGCCAACCTCAAAATACACAAGCCTGTTGGTAAAATGTTCAATCCCAAAGAAATGCAGTGAACACATGTTATGTTGTAAATGTTTTTACAGCATAATGCAATATGTCTAGAAAACAAATCATTTTCATGAGCTTGTCATGTCAAATTTTCAGTCAGAGTAAATGGGAGAAAAGTGGAAACAATTTCATACAATTTTTACAATCAAGCACCATACATAAAAGTGATGTGAAATAATCATAGATCCCCTCTCATTTCAAAAGCCCATTGCACCTTTTGAATGCACAATATGCTGTGACTTATATTATGTTTTAGTGCGAATTAAAAAACCCAGAAGTATAATACTGTGTTAGCTCTGGGGATTTAATACATAGAAACTTTTTAACCACCTTCATCCATGCTCTTGGTTTATACTCGGATCATACTAGAAGTAGAAAACCCTTCCCTCACTAGAAAATATGTTATTACTAGAAAACCTATTTTCAACAAGGGGTCCATGGACCAGGGGCAGGGCCGTAGCAGAGGCTGGGGTGCAAATCTCCATTAACGTTGATAGCCATATAATCTAATACCATTTTTCCACCAAGCATCATTCTTTAAGCATTGTCTTTGTAAATATGAAGGGGGTCCCCCTATTTTCTTGACAGTGCTACAGAACTGAGGGGTCAGTTTGTAACCATACTTTCAAAATGTGTAATAGTCAATAACACATAGCTAGAACAAATAAAACAAATATTCAATAATAAAAAAAAATGTTTTTTTATCAATAAGAGTAGAATTCAAAGGAGAAAACTCAATGATCTCTCTGTCCATCCTTATATATTTACTTATCTTCATCTTCTTTGCCATGGTCAATATTTGAAATAAATTGTAACAATTATATTAAGAAAAGAGGAAGGGGTTTTTTCAATTTGATTTATAGAGTACAGTAGCTTATTATTTGTGATGGCCTTATTGCAGAGGAGCCAACTGAAACTACAGCCTCACACACTAATTTTATTTTATTTTTACTCAATTTAGCTATTTAATAATAAACTTTGGCAGCGCTGTATAAGATTTCTGGTTTTAAAATCAGCCAGAAAAAGCAAAAAATGATAGCAATAAATACGGCTAGGCTAGCTATCAAACGAAGCAGTCCACTTGACAGTGTAGGGAGGGCCCTTGTTTCCTATACTTATGTCGGTGATGTGCAGAGCTCAACACGATATTGTTTAAAGAAGCCAAACGTCCCAGCAACTGGCGTCGCGTCCCATATAGACACTTACCGATTTCTAAAGCTACATAACCCCTTATTCTTAGAATAATTTTTTCTTAGCCCAGAAAAATTATTGTAGAGAGATCTTGGCAAATGTCTACATGTGTTTGGGTTCGAAATTGGTCAAACATGCCGCTGCAGAGCTCCAATTCCCTTCGAATAAATACTTACCATCTTCCATATTTTTACTCCATCGCTTCGAGGCCTTGCACGAGATATCTTGGAAAGATGACCTAACACACTGGCTGCTCTAAAATTGCAAAAATCGACGGGAAAAAGCTTTTAAAGCGAAAAATATATCTTCCCGGCGGTAAAAGGCGAGGGGCTTGAATGATGACGTCATAATCCATTTAGGCCGCCATATTTGTGTTTCCAGAAAAGGAAATATTCTGAGCTGCTAAAAAAGACCTATACATACTGCATTTCTTTCTTGTAAAATTCCATGTGCACATGAAATAACTGCAGAAATAGCCTATATACTTTCCTGGAGTTTGGAATTCGGCGTAAGATCATGTGCGAATAGTGACTTTCTCGCTCTAGAGCTTCTTCTAGGGAACATAAAGACAGTATGTGCTCGAATTAAATCTCTGAAAGTAGATATTTGTAACACAGAGAGGGCCAGAGGGTTTTTGCGTCCTCAGTGGATCTTTTACGTCCCTTCGGTTCAGGTTAGTAAAAAGACTGGACCTCCGGTTAAGTGTCCTTATCCGAGAAGACTGGAAACACGGGAGAATAACTCAATTGTGACACAAATTCGAATCAAGGCAGGAACCCGGAAAAAATCCCCTGTTTGAGTCAGGATTTGAACCCGTGCTTCACTTATTTGGGGTTATTCGGTGCTTACCCTCCTCGGGCCTAGAGAGCATCGGTATTCGCTTGCTTTGAAACAAACGTGCCCCAGATGAGAGCAGTCACAGACTGAATTTTCGCAGAGCACCCCCCCCCCCCAACCCTCGCAAGAAAAATCAGAAAACTATATAATCGATCAAAAAGGAACTATGAATCCAAGAAATTGACTTTTTTTACAGATATGTTTGGTACACAACTAATGTTTTGTTCGCCCGTGGTTCTATGAATTCCGTAATTCAAACACCGCTCGCAGCTTAGGTCGGGAAACTAAAAGCTGTAGAGGCTGGTTCTCACGAGCGACGACGGAACTGTAAGAGACTTATGTCGCGTGAGAACCGGCTCGACGTAAGCAAGCGCAAGCATAAGCATAAGCGCAAGAAGAACGGGAAGTTTTGATAATCTTACGTCTTTGCTACGCTTACGTCGCGTGAAAACCGGATCGACGTAAGCATTAGCGAAACATAAGCATAAATTAACCAAACTCGTCGAGGAGGTATGGGCACTAGCCTACGAATTGAGCATGCGTAAAACCTTGCGCTTGCGTCGAGCCAGTTTTCACGCGACACAAGACTCTTACGCTTCCGTCTCCGCTTACGCTTACGTCTTCGTGAGAACCAGCCTTAAAGCTCGTCCTCGATCGTCGGCGGCGTAGGATAAGCATTTTGTAAGTCCCGCCGGGTAGAGAACAAGAAGGCTGTTTCTTGAAACCACAAGTTGTTTACTGCACGAAGAAGAACCAAAGAACTCTAGCGAAGAAATGACTTACAAGGAACTTATTTTATAGTCGATTTTATTTCTTGAATCACTCGGTTGTATTTTTTTACGACGTTTCGCAATGCTGCCTTCATCAGGATTACTGTCGAATCCGTTGTATCGCGACCCGCGTTTTCAAAACCCGATTTGTTTTGGTTTTCTGTTCCGTCATTAAAATCATTCTGAGCCAATCAAAGTCTCGCTTTGTACACTTCCCTGGCTATCCTCTGGTCGAAAACTAGACAGTGACGCGACACAAAGCCAGGCAACTGCACTAGGCGAGAGATGGCCAAAGGAAAAGACAAAAACAAATCGATGTTTTGAAAATGCGGCGTCGCGATACAACGGATTCGACAGTAACGGTAAATTATGACGAGCAAAAACTCTTTTAAAGTCGAAGTATATCTGCGTGTGTGCGACTACTAGCACTCATATGTTTTGTAAGCATATGTTTTGATTGGTTTGTCCCGGGGGTGAATGCGTAATCAAGACACACACATATACTTTTTACACAGTCATATTCTAAATTGTCAAACGTCTTACGCAAGAGAAACTAAACTACTAACACAGCGCGAAAAGACGTATATTCGGGTCCGCATATTGATGAAAACGCTACGTAGTACGTCCCGTGTTCGACGATGTACGGACGTTTTCGTTCTGCACGTCTTCACGTGTGCGGGACGTCTGCGATTCCGAATCCGCTCAGTTTGTCCATTTTCAAGTCCGCACACTGATGAAAATTTCGGGTATAGCGAGTACGTAAACTCCTAAATACTGGCCGTTTACAAACGTATTCGGGTCCGAACTGAGCTAAAAAAGAGCACGCACACGCTTGAATACATGCCGTTTTCGTGTGATTTACGGGTTGAAAACGATCCTGCCGGTTCTACTTTTTCTTCTTAAAAAACTTTGGAAATTCACTATTGTATGAAATTCACCATTGTATTACATAACAGACTGTGTTTTTAATGGTTTTAAGGCAAATGCTTTGTTTGGTAACTGTGTGCATTATAAGGGACAAACAATAGACTTTCTAAAACCTAAAACCCTTATCTGCAGTCGTCCCTGATACATTTCTGTTTTTCCTATGGCTAGGTGTGCAGTTTATGAGGAAGTTCACAAGAGATACCAGGCTACATGCAATGCCATTTCCTGACAACTGCAAGGAGATGTTTAGTGTCCTTCCTGCCTGCAGTGAAGGATCAGTGGCCGACACCCTACATGCTGGTGACATAACTCTACAAGTGTCTCCTCGTCCACCTATCAAGAGAGTCGCTCTCGACTGCCTAGAGTCAGCCGCCATGGCTGATCTGTACAGCGCGTTATATCCAGACCAGGACATTCACTGCCCGAGGCTGTGCGACAGCTACTCTAAAGTTCTACTAAATGGTGTTATGTGTAGAACTACACAAACAGTTGGAGTCATTGTTTGTTGTCCAGACGGGGAAAGCAGGCCTGCTAAAGTGCAAAGATTCATAAGACATGATGTCATTTTCAAAAACTCTAACGATGGGAAACGACGCAGAAGGACGGATGATGTAGCGGAGGTGGAGTGGTTCAACAGTCACCCAGAAAGGCATTCCCGCTACCCTGCACCACTGGAGGTGTGGTCAACGGACACTTCTTACCGGGCATATGTTTTTTTACAGATATCAAGGCCCAGTGCATATTAGTTAGGTACAGTAAAGTTTAATCACGGTATGGAGACAGTGAATGTAGTCATTCCTTTAGTAGGAAGATTTATTTTGTAAGCGCTTACCTTCGACACATTCCCAAGTTACTTTTGCTTTATTCAGCGGTTGTCACTTCTCTTTATAAGAATTGTTATCTTCATGGGAAAGTAGTAACAGTAGAATGGGTTTCATCTGACTTTGAAATGAAAACTAAACACCGACTTTTATACACTACATAATTTGTATTGTATTCTCCTTCTAATAGTGGGAAAGTGAGTGGTAGTTATCGTTTCACAGTCGGATGAAAAACACTATTTTCATTTAGCATTAAAATATATACTCTTTCACGGGTTTTATCGAGATGACTTTTAAATTGCTTGTATTTAAATGTGTTTTCACATGCGTAATTTAATATATAGTGACAAATAAACAAATCTTGGATATAAACGCTTGCGTACTGAAGTTTGTCCTTTTTTTCAATTATTTTTCAAGTCGCAACTAAAATTTGACGTCACATCTATGAATTTGAAGTCACAACTTTGAAATTTGAAGTAACAACTATGAAATTGGGCCGAGTCATATAAACCCCGAACACTCCTTTTTTGGCTATTGGCTACTGGTCGGACCTGCTATATAGAAACACGGCGACAACGACACTTGGCAGAAAAACACGGAATTCGGGCGGCAATCTTGTGTTGTAATGGGCTAGTTACTGTTTTAGTCGTTTTGGCTTGAAAAACTTGTACATGACCCGCAAACGCTTGCATGCGTGATATCAGGTGTATACATCTCTGAACATGCCAGTACACTCCGTATGTGACGGCATACAAGGGTGTTCAAGACGAACATCCTTGAACACGTGACGTGGCGAGTGCATCTTGAACATGCCCGCAACACGTGACATGGCGCAGCCATTTTCATGACTTGAACACGCTTGAAAATGTACGGTTTTGCGCTGTGTAAAATAAAAGGTTGTGATAAATATAAGAGCCAGATACTCAAAAATAAGAGTTACAAACGAAAAGTTCAAAAAGTTAATTATGTTTTCAAACAAGGTAAGTATAAACAATACGTAAGTACCAACAAGATGAAACTAAACTCTAGTGCGTGTCAGGTTTGTTGCTGTAAACAATATTTGGTGGACGCCTTTTTGTCAACGACAATTTTAAGTCCTCTCCCCATTCATCCAATTCATCCCTCATCCACCCTCCCCCCCTTGTCATATGATGCAGAGTCCCTTACAATACCGTGTTGCAGGCCCGTAGCCAGGATTTTAAGCGGGATGGTTAGTTTTTTCCATTTTTATTAGCAGACCAAACTTCTGGTATACGCCTCTCCTCGCCTTACTACATAAGGCAATCAATACTTCAAATAACTTCAATTGTATTTAAAATGGAATTAATAGGGTGGATGCCAATGTGTGTATGCTAGTGTGCTTTTAAAGTCCACATTTATGATAATAATAAAGATAATTATTTTTAAAAAGATCTTTATATTCTATTTAAAGACAGCTTGATGTGCACGATATGTCTGGCCAAACGTTAAATTTTTTTGTTAACTCTTAGCGGACCTTCAAGCCGAATTTGGGGTGTGTGTGTGTGTGTGTGTTTGTGGGGGGGGTTTCGTCCGAACCCTCCGAACCCCTCTGGCTACGGGCCTGTGTTGTCGGATGCCTTTACGTGACTCGATTACAATGGGCGACTAGTACGTTCTAATCTACAAAGACAAACGGCTGCGATGATTATAGCGATTAAGGTGACAGCTAGCACTACTATGCAAACAATCAGTATAATCTGCAGAATCCTGGATGTTTCCTTTTCTTCTGAAAAAAAAAAACATACATGTTGCTTTAGGACATCTATCGAAACGTACAAGAGGATAAGAAAGATTTTTATAATGATATGACTTTACACCGCAGTATTCATCTAACTAGTAGCGTGAACCCAACAGTGGTCACCTTAATCTATGTGACCTACCAAGAACCAATGGTGCGTTTTGGGTACTTTTTGAAGATAAAGATCCAAGCATCAAACTAAAGTCTTACCTTTCTCCTTTTGCTGTTTCGCCTTTAATGCTTCTTCTGCAAGAACAATAAGATATTTTCGAAAAGTCTAAAAATATCCTTTGGTTAAATAAGAAAACAATAGAGAATGGAAAAATAACAGCTTAAAAAAATTAAAGAATAAGTTAGAATAACAAATAGATAAGTTTGTCTTATCAGAGGTTGCAACAAGACGTCAGAAAAGGGAATTATTGCATACCGTTGTCATACTCATCGGTTATTCGCACGACACAGGTATCCCGCGTTGTGTTTACCACGGCCTTTGTAGGGTCTACAGGGGTGAAACTAATCGAAAAGAGCTCGTCACTTTCCGCTATGCTGTCGGTCACGATCGTGATGTTAGCAGACACTTCGGTTTGCTCGGGGGCGAACGTGATAATGTCATCTTTGAAATCCCGGATGTCGGCCTTAATCATTGCTGTCCACACCATGCTCTGAACCTCTATGAGCCTGGGACGAAAGACAGATAAGTGTTAATGAGCCTGTGACGAGAAACAGATAAGTGTGTATAGACCTAAGACTACAGACACATAAGTGTAAATGAAACTGGGCAAGAGATAGATAAGAGTGAGTGATCCTGGGACGAGAGACAGATGAGTGTGAATAAACCTGGGACGGGAGACAGATAAGTGTGAATGAACCTGGAAGGAGAGACAGATAAGTGTGAATGAGCCTGGGACGAGGGATAGATAACTTTGAGGTACCCTGGGAAGAGAGACGGATACTGAATGAACCTAGCCTACTAGATACTGCGCCTGCGCCTGCGAGCCTGCGATACAGGCGTTTGTTGTGTTTCCGCGACGGAAACCCCGCTTTTCCGTGTTTTGGGCGCCATCTTGGATTTATGGCCGCGCGCGAGCTGGATGCGAGAGCAAAAGGCATCCCCAGCCCCCTCCCCCAGCTTTGCCTTTGATGGCGCCCAAAACACGGGAAAGCGGGGTTTTCGTCGTGGAAACACCAACAAACGCCTACTAGTAGGCTAGAATGAACCTGGTACAGAAGACTGAGCAATAAACCGATAATACAACACGAAGCAGTGCTGATGATGACGTAGAAGATGTTAATGTTGTTGTTGTTGATGGTGATGATGATTATGTTGATAAGAATGATGATGATGATGATGGTGAAGATGATGTTGCTGATGATGATGCTGATGGCGATGATGATTTTGATGATGATGATGGCAGATGTGGTTGGAGCTACAGAATCAAGTGCATCGTACCTCACTGAGACGGGGACCTCCGCCAGTCCAGTCTTTCTCATAGGAACTGTGACTCTGCCTTTCTGCTCTTCGACAGTGATGTTCAAGTAAACAAAACTAATGCTCACTGGTAAAAAAAAAAAACACTTCAAGTCAACGGTTGGCTCGAAACTCTACGTTGTATATATCGCACTCTCCACTAAGAGACTAACAGGTTGGCTATAATTGTGAGCCTCTCTATATAAGCAAAATGTGCACTTCTCCCCTGGCGCCCGTTTCTCAAAACACCCGAGAAATCTCGGGCCCGGAAACTTTATTTTGCATTTTTGCCCGAAATTTCGCATGTTTTTCTTTTTGAGAACCGCTTTTATGATATAGAAAAGTTTTAACTTCCTCTTGGTTCATATTCCAAATGATTACGCTCAAAAGGGCTATTTTCGAAGTTTTGCTGGAGCCAGAAAGTTACCCGAAAAGTCTCGGGTGACTGCGGGGTCCCAAAAACTTTCTTAATATTTGAAACATGTGTTTTTCGGGCCCGAGAAGATCACAATCTGTAAATCTATAAAGAGAATCATCCTTTACATGAATCTTTGTGGTAAAATCCGATGTTTGACAATATTTCAACACGTTTAGATACCATAAATTTTATAGGAATTAGCAACTGTAGCAAGCTTTTCAAATTTAAGGAATAAATCGTTTTCGGGCCCGAGAACTCTCGGGTGTTTCGGGAAACTAGCCTCTGGATCTACTGAATTTTCACCTAACAAGAATATATACCTCTATCATTGTCTGTGATACAAACAGCAGCATCCCGCGGGTCAACCAGAACATTCGCTCGAGAAACGTTCAGCCTCACTATGAAACACTCAGTGCCTTCGGTCACGTGATCATCGTGAATTGCAAATGTGTAGCTCTTCAAGTCTTCATTTACAGCAAAGGTGTCGGCGATTTCTTTATGCGTGAAGTCGCCCGGCGCAGACGCATTCAGGTTGACTGTTGAAATACTGATACACAGAAAAAGACTTCTTCGAAAAATGAGACAAAACCTTTTAAGGTTAAGCATTGACAGGCCTAGGGGGTTGAATCACCTTCTCACCTTCAGGGCACAGTCATAGATCGAAATCAGATCGAAGCATATTTGAAAATTATAGGCAATGGCTCATAATGGCTGACAAACCGACCAGTTGGCCAAGGAAGGTACTTGGATATTTGTATGATAAAGGAGGGAGGTACTTGGATATTTGTATGATAGAGGAGGGGGTACTTGGATATTTGTATGATAGAAGAGGGAGGTACTTGGATATTTGTATGATAGAAGAGGGATACTTGGATCAGTGGATATTTGTATGATAGAAGAGGGAGGTACTTGGATATTTGTATGATAGAAGAGGGTACTTGGATATTTGTATGATAGAGGAGGGGGGTACTTGGATATTTGTATAATAGAGAAGGGAGGTATTTGGATATTTGTATGATAGAGGAGAGGGAGGTACTTGGATATTTGCATTGTAGAAGAGGGAGGTACATGGATAATATTTGTATGATGGGGGAGGGGGTGTTGGAAAGGGACCTTTGTCTGTAAACGTGTAGCAGGAGGCTGGTGCATCTATAACGCCTGTCTATTCAAGTGACGATAACCTGAGGACCGCCCATTCCAAGCGTCGTCATTTTTATAACTTCATACCTACTCCTCCCCGCCTGGACTGATTTGCCCTTTTATTCCGTGTCCCCCCTTGCCAATGCTACCAAAATAGTGATTTCGATGTATAGTATAATTTCTCTCATACCCTAGGTCCAATGGTATTGACGTGTTTCCGGTCTTGCGCACTAGCAGCGTAATATTCCCCTCACTCTCGGCCACACTCACGGTTTTGTTGACGAAACCGAAGGTCACTAAACGTGTAAGAAAAATAAATATTTTTTCTTATTTTTTTCATCATTTTCTCTTGCCACTGTTATTTTGAATATTGGAACGCATTTATGACGCCGACAATACTGGTATGCGTATTTCTATTCGGGCGACAAGTGCTCAAAATATACAAAAGTAAGACCCTCCCAGCAACCTTTTCGGTTGTGCCTCGTGGGTACTAGGTACGAATTTGTGACAGACTTGTAACCTAGGTAACCTCAGCTGAATAATCAAATGAGCCGTTTTTCAGGTAATGGGGTACAGTGGCTGTAGACTTCTGCCACCCAAAGCCTCGATTCCCGCTTAAACTCCACAGGACCCCCATAACCGGATAATGATGTGCGTACCTTTATCGCCGTGGTCTGTTATCGTGACTGTCACGCTACTGTAGTTCAGTGTCACGTGGGGTGAGGTAGTCGTGGCGGTTATGTTGAACGATTCGGTGTTTTCAAGGGTGGCGTCATTGATGATGGTGACTGTTGCATGCTGGGAAGGCTCTTCTTGAGTAAAAGTCACGGATGAATAGTGCAGGCGATGGTCACGGCTGGAGCTTGCACTGATGTTAGTAATGGCGAACCTGAATTGACGCATCATCATAATCAACTTGATCATTTTCGTACATGGTTAACACTGTCTTGATCTAGCACTGCATAATTATCCCCAGGATTCCAGATCTGACTATGAGGGGAAGGGAAAGGAAGGCAACGGGGGATTGTTAGGTGGCCGTTATGTACGCCTAAAAGCTTACGTTATCTTAATGGGGATTCCCAGGATTCCAGATGTGACTATGAGGGGGAGGGAAAGGAAGGAAACGGGAGATTGTTAGGTGGCCGTTATGTACGCCTAAATGCTTACGTTATTTTAATGGGGATTCCCAGGATTCCAGATATGACTATGAGGGGGAGGGAAAGGAAGGCAACGGGAGATTGTAGGTGGCCGTTATGTACGCCTAAAAGCTTACGTTATCTTTATGGGGATTCCCAGGATTCCAGATATGACTATGAGGGGGAGGGAAAGGAAGGCAACGGGAGATTGTTAGGTGGCCGTTATGTACGCCTAAAAGCTTACGTTATCTCAATGGGGATTCCCAGGATTCCAGACTTGACTGTCAGGGGGAGGGAAAGGTTTCCAGCATTTTCAGCGACAGTGACCGATGAACTTGTGAACCCAATGGTTGCTAGAAAATACAATACAATGACTCGAGCGTGACACATAAGTCAGTTTGAAATCGTACAGATTGAGGGGCCAGTGCTGAAAAACGCAAGACTAGTTCCAGTACCGTTCGGTTAAACAACCTTTTTGTTTTGAAATGGCGGCTTTTTACCGGCGAAATGTCACATTTTGGCGAATGCTAAGAAAACTGAAAGCTTTTATTAAAGTTTTTTTTTGTACATTATGGTTTTAATGCTGTACAGTAAGTCAAAACAGCGACTGAAGTCAGCCTTTAGTACCTTTACTCGAACGATTCAACACTGAGATTGTGTTTGTTTTCGCCAGAACACGCGCATGCGCATACGTTATTCAGCACTGTCGATTGCGGGCAAGTTTTGTTGAGCATGACATTTAAAATTAATGTGATACTAATCAATGAGCATGACGTTAATGAGCGTGACATGATTAGGATGACGTAAGTAAGCAAGACGTGATTAACATGACGTTACTGAGTTTGACATGCTTTGCATGACGTTAATGAGCGTGACATGATTAGCATAAATGACGGAGCGATCTATTGCAAACTCACCATTGTCATCGTTAACTATGGTTAGATTGATGTAAGTTTGTCGAAGGTTAGCAATGGGGTCGTTACTGCTTAACACTAAGAAAAAATCTTTATCGTTCTCTAGGATCTCATCGTCAAAGATCTGCACGCTGAAAGTGTAGTTACGCACTCCTTCTCCAAGGCGGATCGTTTCGTTCGAGAACATGTAATCAATCCCTTGGTACGCTGTACCATTGTACGCCTTCACTCTGTGGATAAGAACGAGTAGAAGTGTCAAAATTGATGTTGGTAATCAAAACAATTATAATGATAGTGATGATGATGAAGATGGCTACGATAACAGTAATGCTGATGGAGATGATTATGATAACAGTAATGATGGTGATTATTATTATGATGTTAACGATGATAAATAATGATGGTATGGTCGTGGTGGTGATGATGGTGGCAGTGGTAATGATTTTAGATAACAGGGCCGTAGCAGGTGTGGGGCACTGGGGGCACGTAGCAGGGGTGGGGCACTGGGGGCACGTAGCAGGGGTGGGGCACTGGGGGCACGTAGCAGGGGTGGGGCACTGGGGGCCCGTGTCCCCCAATATTTTGAAAAAAAAAAATAAGGAAATGACCAGTAGGGGCGTGGCTGTGCCCCCAATTGTTGTCTTAATGTTTCTGTATTGTGCCTCCCCCCCAATCTTTTGAGGCCTGCTACGGCTATGGATAGTGATTCCGATGATGGGTAATGACCATGGATGATTGGTAAGTTGTGTTGTAAATTGCATAGTGATTGGCATTAGTACTTACTGTACAGTGACGGGAGTATCGTAAGCCGTGAGTTTCTCCACCGTTATGTTGACTAGGCCGGCATCCTCTCGCACAGACCTCAGCACTGAGCCTTTAAACCCCACGTCAGCTAGACAACACAAAATGCAACTTAGCCGCCATTTGTGTCGGAAAAGAAATATTTTTATTCCATTAAAATGGATAACAAGGAACTTCTCAGATTCTAGAATCTTGATCGTAGATTTCACGGCACAATTCCTTGCGGCTCCATCGTATAATGACAACCAGGGGCCGGTTTACTGGGTTTACTAACCCTGGATTAAGCGAGTGAAAAACTTGTTTGACGAGTAAAATTTACACAGGATACCCAGTAGATCGATAGAGAGCAACTGAAATTTAACTTTGGTGATTTTATTTTCGCAGAAAAAAAAACAAACAAAATAAAAAAAACACCTCTACACCGCCTGTAATATTACCGCCATTTCATTGCCAAAAATGTCATTTGCAGGATTCGAGTTGGTGCGTGACACTAGCGAGACAGATTCATTTCAAGTATAAATTTCATGTAACTTTCTGTCTGTCCCAGCATAATTCCCGAGTCAGCATCGCAACGAAGGTCGTAGTACAGGAAAATGGTGCAGAATTTATGCTGAATTGTTCAAATTCATAGTAGGGTTATGAAATTTGGCAGGGTGATAGATCTTTGCACCACAAGTAATTCTAGATAGGATGCCACGCCCAAAAACAAGTACTTCCAGTTTTATAGGGGTGAAATTGATTATCACAAAAATGAAGGAAACATACACTTAATGGTAATGTACTGGCCCAAACTTTCTCATGTAGATAAAGGCTAATATATTTCATATTACCGTTACAAGGGCAACGCCCTCACAACGATACTTCAAGTCTTATAGAGATGCAATTACTACGATAAAAATAAATATAAAACACACTAAATATGCTAGTTAATTATTTTACTCTTGTATATGGATCAAAAACTGTTCATGGCATAGATGTTAATCCATATACAAGAGTAAAATCATTAACTAGCATATTTAGTGAGTTTTATATTCATTTTTATCATAGTAATTGCAACTCTATAACACTGGAAGTATTGCTGAAAGGGCGTTAGCCCTTAGTTATTAGCCCTTTTTGGGGTATCAATTAAAGACTCCGAAATTCGGACTATTTTTGGGTATCCATTAAAGACTCCTAAATTCGGACTCTATTTTGGGAATCTATAAATGACTCCGAAATTCAGACTCTTTGGGGTATCCATAAAAGACTCCGAAATTCAGACTCTTTTTGGGGGTATCCATTAAAGACTCCGAAATTCGGACTCTTTTTTGGGGATCCATAAAAGACTCCGAAATTCAGACTATTTTCAGGGTAGTTATAAAAGACTCACAAACTCGGGCTCTGTTGTTTTTTGTCCTCCTTTTCAGATCAGCGATAAAACACTTATTCTTTCTGAGGGTTTAGAAATTGCCGTTGCAACAAGTAGCGATAGGACAGAGCCTCTTCTTCACGCCGTTGAAAAACTTGACTCTACTCGAACTAGTTTTTTTTTTTCGAGTAAAACCCTACAGACAACCCTGATTTTTCATATTTTCTGGGCTTTTGGAAAACCACCAATTAATTTGGAACACGTTCTACGCGAAAATGGTCAAACTTGATTGGTCGATATCTGCAAGCATTTGCAAGAATTTTGGTTTTGCGGTAGTCCTGTGGTGTACAAGGAACGCCTGCAAAAGGCTCATTGATTATTTAGATCGAAAAAATGAGTTACTAAAGATAGCGATAGTCACGGAGCGATCGTTACACGAGCAGTTCGGGCGGCGAAGTTTAAGCAATGGCTGGTGAGCATCGTCGAAGAAACAAGGGTCCAAGATGCCACCACTGTCATCGATTTGGCCACATCAAAAGAGATTGCCGAGAACTCGTATCGGCAAAGGCGGAAATTATAAGGGTTCAAAGTTATTGGGATGGGTTGCACCCTGTATTACCGCTTAATGTAATAACTGTGATAACTAACTAATTGAATACAAACGCTTAATGTAATTAAATTCGCCGCTTAATGTAATAATAACTTACAGGCGTTAGTACAACATTAGCGTTAGTATTACATTAAGTCGCAGTTATTACATTAAGCGGTGATACACACCCGCCCCATGTGCCCCACCCCTTTCTACGACACTGTACATTAGCCCTGGTTTCACGCTACTATACCCTACCCTGTGTGTCGTCGTTAAGCACGTTGATGGTGATGTTAGCATTTTTCAGGGAAATAATCGGATCGGTGACACTTATAGTCAGGTAGAACGTCTTGTTTTCCTCAAGGCGCGAGTCGTCTATAATGTGCACCATGACGTCGAAAGTGGAAATTGACGGGGGGATGTTGATGGTGGTTTGTAAGGGTTCAAAGTCCACCCCGGATACAGCTGTTCCGCTAACTGCTTGAACACTGCGAATAAAAGTGGGTAAATACTTTGGTAAATGTTTATTCAAGGCGGATCTAGGGGTTCTTGTCCCGTTTTTTTTTTCGGCACAACAAAAGTTTGACGTCTGAATCGGTGTCGTGTTTTTGCCGTGCAGTACGACTTGCGCAGCCGTGCTTTGCGCTGTGAATGATTTTAGACGTAGAACCATCCCTGTACCCAATCCAAATAACTATATACGGTACAGGACTTAAACTGCGCAGAATCGCGGCGTATGAGTCGGTAGTGAGTTGAGTCTATTTTCTAAATACTGGGGATTGTAATTTTCGTGTTATATATTATGAGTGTTAATTCGTGTATTGTAAAGTTAAAATTTTCCAAAAATCCGAGAAAACTTAGGTAATGGGTAAAGAAAGAAAAAAGAGGAAAAGTGTCAACTCCTGAAGACACAATTCTGAGCTCTTCTTTCAACACAACACCGAGTGTTTACTTTCAACATACTAACTATGCTTTCAACAATCGAGCCTGGCATGTTTGGCACGCTTTCCGGACGAGCACGCTATCGCCATGGCAACATCAATCAATGAAAAAAAACATAACAAAAAGAAAATTGGAACATCGAAAAAATTGCTTGTCTACATTTTGGATCTTCTTTTTCCTCGGGATTGCGGAATTTTTTAAAAGCGCTGTTCTCAGCAATTGTTTTTAGAATATCGTTTTTAATATTTTTTGCACATTCATTTATCTTTACAAGGTGACGGGTCCTTTTCTTTAACGTTAAAATGTCAAATTTTATGTCTTTGATCGCCAATGTTTTTTTGTAGCATACCTCACATTGATTGGTAGCTTCGTGGAACCAGTGTTTTCGATCGTCACGTTTATACTCCCAACGCTCTCGTTCAAGAACCTAACAACGTCGCCTTGGAAACCTATCACCGCTGGAACAAAAGGATAACACATTATCGTCTTTCATGATATTTTAACCAAAAGAAGACTCACAGGCTAATCACAGTCTTTTTTAAAGTAAAAAAAAAAAACAAAAAACAAAAACAAAAAAGAAACAAAACAAAAAAACAACTCGATATTATTCTGATATTGCGCTGTAAAGCATTCATTCATAAAAAAGGATGAATCATATAAATGAATCTAGACTATAGAAATACCTACAAGCAAAGATTTATCCTTCATTTGCCAAATTTAATAAAAGTAACCAATGGAAAATAAACAATTTTTTCCAATCACGGATTGTGCTAGGATGAGAAAAGGGCCGGTGTAAAAGACTCTATTAAGACTTTGATATGAAACCAGCGCCCTTCATAAAAATCCCTAACAATAGTTACATACGAAATTCATTAATTATCTCACACCTCTGGTGTCGTCATTAAGTATGTGAAATGTGATGTTAGTAGTTCCCTTGGAAACCGCCGGGTCAGTGATGTTCAAGGTTAAGTAGAACGTCTTGTTAGGCTCAACGACAAAGTCATCTGTTATGTAGACTGTGACGTTATAAGTGGAGACTGAGGGGGGGATGTTGATGGTGGTTTGTAAGGGTTCAAAGTCCACCCCGGATACAGCTGTTCCGCTAACTGCTTGAACACTGCGAATAAAAGTATGTAAATACTTTGGTAAATGTTTATTCAAGGCGGATCTAGGGGTTCTTGTCCCGTTTTTTTTTTTTCGGCACAACAAAAGTTTGACGTCAATCGGTGTCGTGTTTTTGCCGTGCAGTACGACTTGCGCAGCCGTGCTTTGCGCTGTGAATGATTTCAGACGTGGAACCATCCCTGTACCCAATCCAAATAACTATATACGGTACAGGACTTAAACTGCGCAGAATCGCGGCGTATGAGTCGGTAGTGAGTTGAGTCTATTTTCTAAATACTGGGGATTGTAATTTTCGTGTTATATATTATGAGTGTTAATTCGTGTATTGTAAAGTTAAAATTTTCCAAAAATCCGAGAAAACTTTGGTAATGGGTAAAGAATGAAAAAAAGGAAAAGTGTCAACTCCTGAAGACACAATTCTGAGCTCTTCTTTCAACACAACACCGAGCGTTTACTTTCAACACACTAACTATGCTTTCAACAATCGAGCCTGGCATGTTTGGCACGCTCTCTGGACGAGCACGCTATCGCCATGGCAACATCAATCAATGAAAAAAACATAACAAAAAGAAAATTGGAACATCGAAAACATTGCTTGTCTACATTTTGGATCCTCTTTTTCCTCGGGATTGCGGAATTTTTTTTAAAGCGCTGTTCTCAGCAATTGTTTTTAGAATATCGTTTTTAATATTTTTTGCACATTCATTTATCTTTACAAGGTGACGGGTCCTTTTCTTTAACGTTAAAATGTCAAATTTTATGTCTTTGATCGCCAATGTTTTTTTGTAGCATACCTCAAATTGATTGGTAGCTTCGTGGAACCAGTGTTTTCGATCGTCACGTTTATACTCCCAACGCTCTCGTTCAAGAACCTAACAACGTCGCCTTGGAAACCCATCACCGCTGGAACAAAAGGATACCACATTATCGTCTTTCATGATATTTTAACCAAAAGAAGACTCACAGGCTAATCACATCCTTCTTTAAAATAATAATAAAAAAAAAACAAAAACAAAAAAACAACAACTCGATATTATTCTGATATTGCGCTGTAAAGCATTCATTCATAAAAAAGGATGAATCATATAAATAAATCTAGACTATAGAAATGAGAAAAGGGCCGGTGTAAAAGACTCTATTAAGACTTTGATATGAAACCAGCGCCCTTCATAAAAATCCCTAACAATAGTTACATACGAAATTAATTAATTTCTCACACCTCTGGTGTCGTCATTAAGTATGTGAAAGGTGATGTTAGTAGTTCCCTTGGAAACCGCCGGGTCAGTGATGTTCAAGGTTAAGTAGAACGTCTTGTTAGGCTCAACGACAAAGTCATCTGTTATGTAGACTGTGACGTTATAAGTGGAGACTGAGGGGGGGATGTTGATGGTGGTTTGTAAGGGTTCAAAGTCCACCCCGGATACAGCTGTTCCGCTGACCGCTTGAACACTGTTCACAAATATTTAGCAGCGTGTGTTAGCAACTAAGATCATATAAATAAAAGACACCTTGCCACACGGAGCCTTAGCAGGGCTTGAAATATTGGTGGAGAACGGCAAAGAAACAACATTAAAGTTGGGGGACAACTCTTACTACGGCCCAGCCACACATCGAAAACACCACAGAAACTACACGAGACCTTAAAATCCTGAGGACGGAACTTTGACAGTGAGTGGTTCCCATGAGTCTCTGGGCGGAGGCTAAGTTCAAACGTCGTATTATCGATGAGCCATATTCAATGCAAATGCATTCAAATGAAGATGGAACAATCGACTTGATTCATTTGCACATATTTTGTCTGACGTCAATTGTCCAAAAGCACTTAAACAAAACACCATTGAAAAGAAACCGCTTTATTCGGATTAAATAGTACTTAGAAAACCAGGCAGCAAACTGACAGTAGCTCTTAGTCGAAAACTTAGAGCTATGGAGAAACTCGAAAGAAATCACGTTTTCAAACAACTGCCTTTTTGTGTGACCTCTATTGAGAATGACCGTTATTGCGTTGATTGAAATACAATACAAATCAGATAACTGATACAATCTTTGTTCAAAGGATGTTACATTGATTGACAGGCGGAGGATTTCTGACTTACCCCATGGTGTGGGACTGTGCGGTGGATCCCGTGTTCTCAATCGTGACGTTAACACTTCCTACACCCTCTTTAACGTGTCTCACTGCATCGCCATGGAAACCAATCTTAGCTGCAAAAAGAGATTACCATGTGACGATGGCAAATTTACTGAACATCATTTAGCTTTTTTCATTTGAGATAGAATGAGCCATTGCTTAAATAATACGATCCCCTACATTTCTAGTAATTTCGTCTCGCCAGACAGTTCTGTGAGCGAAATGTTCTTGGGCGAAAATGTCAAGCACTTAAGACAACCATTTAATACCTAAGTTTCTGTAGACTAGCAGTGATAGAATCCTCAGGATATGTACAACTAGTAGAGGCAAGGCAAACCCATCCCTCCCCACCAATTGCCTACGAACTTGTTGATAATCTGTGATAATATCCTCACGATCTACCTTGATCGTCGTCCGTTATAGTGATGACGGCGAACTGGTTGGCGTAACAAAGTGGCTTGGGGGCGGCTCCACCAGTGATGTTTATGTAGAACTCTTCCGAGTCTTCATAAATAACGTCATTAGTTATAGAGACAGTAGTGGTAGCCTCATTGACCAATATACCGAAGGATACAGTTGTGGGGTTTGTGTAGCTGAAGTCGTTTCCTTGAACTGCTGATCTATTCGTTGTTTGAAGTCTGGAATTGAACATATGCAGGTGTACTAACTTTTAGTTAAAGCGATTGGTGCCTGCCACTAAGGAATTGGTAACGAAACTGAGAAGGATGGGGTATGGGAACAAGATCAGAATAGATATGGCGAAGACAGGATAGAAACTATGGAAGGCCGATAGAGCTCGGATAGGGAAAAGACTTTAAATGGAAAATACTTTAAATGGAAATGAGGATGGCGATGGAATGGAGTAGTAGATAGAATAGGGGTTGGGAATCAAACTGGATGGGGATGAAAATTTAGAAGGGAATATATGGACGAAAGTGAGGTGGGGATTGTGATGACGTCAAGAAACTTTCATTTTCCATTCTAGCAAAAAAAGGTATTATAACGCAGCAAGACTTACTCGAGCGAAAATGCTTCAAAAGTAGTCGAAGAACGTTTCAGATATATGGTGACGGTGCCAATATTTTCATTAAACGTATATGAGCTGGCTGAAAATCCCACCTCGATACACTGACCTGCAACAGCTGAACAATATTTGCATATGAGATAGATACACATTGTCAAGTTCCAGAAAATATCCATACGCCCCCACCCCCCATTGAGGGGAATGGAAATTCCGGGGGGGGGGGGGGATGGGGGGCTCAAACGCCCAGGAATTTCCAGAGGGGAGGGGGTAAAATGCCCTTTTTCTTAACAGTTACTGTATTTATTTTTTTCCAGGGGGTTGGAAATTCCAGAGGGGTGAGGGGTCATACCTCCGACCCCTTCAATAGGGGGGTATGGATATTTTCTCAACTACACATTAACATGGATGCACAAGAGACATACAGTACATATGAAGAAACCGTTGTCGTCTTAGGGGTCTGGTACCGAGGAATTTTTTTTCAGAAGCTTTCTCTATTGACTAAAGATGGTCACAGTCACTGTTTTTCTCTTCTGAATACAATTGAAAAAGTTTGCGAAGCACCTGCGGTACGGCAGCCCTAAAGATGACAAGAATCGTACAGGTTTTCCAAATAAGGAATATATTAGTTTCCTTATATGAAAGTTACCGCGTCTGGGAAAAAAACACAATTTTTGGTTAAATTTTCTTGATGTATAGTATTATGTGCAGATGTATGAACTGAAAGACAAGCAGTGATACTGTATTTAAATAGTACCAGCCTAGTAACAGGTGGTGTCCTGTGTTCGGAACTTTGAGAGTTGCTTGGGATGAGTCACCCATTTTGTTTTGGGAGAAGGTTGGTTGTGACGTTATAGCTTACCAACCACAGGAATCCCATTCAGAAATCAGTGCAAGAACGCCTAGTCCAATTCATGTCGAGAAACTGTTCTGGAATGTTATCATTTTACACGTACGTTTACGCCTTTGTGAAATAATGGTAGAAATGAAACAAAGATGTTATCATTAGAGTAGATATCAATGCAACATAGAAGGTTTCTTTTGCAGTCGTGAAAAGGCTACCGTTTTTTTCTAATATTTTCCACAAAAAAACGCCGAGTCATGTAAAACAAAACCGAATTTCTCTGATTTGAAGAAAAACACCTAAAAAACAAACAAACAAACAAAGAAAGTAATCCATTTTGATGAGACGCAATACAACAAAGGTACCTTCGTCCATCTTCCCCTTTGAATGGAAAGCGAAATCTCGAAAAGAAAGCTAAACGCACACTCAATTTTGATGCAGCACTTTGGTATTTCAATTGCAAAGTAGAATCGCCGAATAATTCAACTGTTTCCATTGTTCCTTCCATTCTTTCCTGAAAACTAAAAACCGGAATATCAAAATTGTTTCGAAATATCGGTAAACAGATCTAAAGATGGTGATTATATATAATACATACTCTTTTTTTGCCCTTTTTTTATCAATAAAATTCTAAGAGGCTCAGATAGCTTTAAAATAAGTTTTATTAAAGTGTTCGGGAACGTAGAATCAAATAATAGCGACCTGCAATGTTTTTTAAATTTATTATTATTTCTGTCATCTTCTGTTTGAACTGTACTGTCTGAAAATGAAAACGGGTCAGCCTCAGCTAAAAATTAGACAATCTTAAAAAAATTGTATACATTATGTTCCATTACAAAAACTATGAATATATAAGTTAATAAACATAATGCGTCGACGAAATTTATGGCTAAACAATAATGACAAAACAAACTTCTGTGCTTGGTATGAAGGCAAAAATAACCAAAAAGCACTCTTTATCTCTTCATATCGATGAACTTTGAAGATGGCATGAAGTTCGGCGTTCTCTGATTTGCAGTTATATGAGTAATGATTATCTATGTTCGCCTTTTCCTGTTCAAGAATTCGAAACAAACTAACAATGCATATAGGCAAGCTTACAAATCCTAAGCATTTAAGTGGGTTTCAACTTGACCTTACGTTAGGATGAAAATATGTTACTTACACAGTGTCAGTGACGACGCAATCAGGATGATAAATTCGAATTTCAAACCCATCCTTGATAACCAAGATCCCGCTCCTCGCCGTATATGCTTGACGTCTCACTTCAATAAACGCTTTAATAATCAGAGGCAATGAGTAAGAAACGTGGCGGCATGCTTCTGTGACAACCGTATCCAATTGTGTAAGTTCACCTTATTTATTGCGAGGCTCTGGGGGGGAAAACTGTGTGAAATACTATCCAACGCAAAATCTGAGAAAACCAGTCGGATGGGAGAACCAACCAAATGAGACGTTCTTGTATCTTGTGTTATTAGCATTGACCCTTCATGCGTAAACGTGCATTATTCTTCCAGCAACTGTTATGTGAACAACATCATTGGTGTTGCTTCTTTCGTTTTTATTCTTTTTTTTTTGTGCAGGTCTTACAGCCCCATGATTACTTGGGTTCGCCATGGTATATCCGGCTAATAGCAAAATGTCGAAACACGCAATAACAATATTAACTTTTGGAAAGTAGAATAAAAATAATAAAAAACACCTGAATACATTCAAATATTTAGATGCAACCAAAAAACCGCAAAGAGATGGAAGTGCAAAAAACAAGGTCAAGCTCAGGATTTATGGCAAAGTACATATATGATAAAAATGTTGACGGTGTGTTGTTAACAAATTCTTCACATTACATAATATAAAGACCCCTGGCCATATAAAAGCAACTGGTGCGTTAAACTAATTGATCCGTGTCCTTTTCAACAGTAATGTAAGCGTGGGGTGCACTTAGAGTTCCTAGGGGTGATCTGACAGTATATGCGTTTCGCTATGCTCGTTTCGCTCTGCACTCAGCCACGTCTTATTATACAAAGGACAACGGAGGATTTTACCACGATTATTACAATTCAATACAATACAATACAAACTTTATTGAGACTCATCGAAAAAGGCTATTCTGTCATAATTGATTATTATATTCTAAAAAAGTCTTGGCGCTATTTTAGCGTTTGTCGTGCATTGGATCTCGCTACAAACCATTTGGAACCCATCACCAAAACTTCGGATTTTTTAACACATATAAGCTGCTAATTAGTGCAAAAAGATAGAATACAATAGTAAGAGATATGAGGCAATTTTAATTGATTCCACTTAGATATAATTATATCTACGAGATAGCAGGTGTGTTTGAGTAGTCGTTTCTTTGTTTTCTTTATAAATCGTTTTCTCGAGTTGAGACACCTACGCTGTCTCAAAAGTCGCACAACTTCAAAATACAAAAAAAAAAAGTTCAGTTAAACGATCACATAACTCTTTGTTCTGTTTTCGACAAGAAGTAATCAGAAATGCAAACTCTGCTGAAATCCCGACAGTGGATTCTTTTGTAAAAACGAGGGGGATGTTATCAACTGTGAAGCGGGGGCGATCGTTGCTTGAAAAGTAGTTCGATTTCAGTCGCTCATCAAAGAACTGCTGTATTCTTGCTGTTGATCCTTCTGAACACCATTCTTCTGTCTTATAATATATGTAATATCAAGCTAAGATCCCACAGTGTGGCAAGCATCCATGATTTATTGGCTATCAAGAAGGGATCGCACGGAATGCGTTTACACCTTTTGCTTTTCATTAACGAGAAATACGCATTCATTTTAGCCAAAATTACAAACATTTACGCCGATGTACTGTCATTTAAGCGAAAGTAAAATCATTCGAACTAAAAGGAAATACATTAACGAACTTTACATAATTGAGTGCACACAATTGAATTTTCTTAACATTCATTTACACTATTCGACAACCAGGAATGAAAAATCCATTTTCATTTGCGCGTTGGTACATAACAATAGCACAAATAAAATATCAATAATACGAGAACTCGCAATCAATACAGTGAAAGAAATATTCATTAACATTTTTATTACAGCAAGTGCAAACAATAGTATTTTGTGAAAGTAATTTGCATGCTTCTTATAAACGTTAGCGCCTCCGTACAAACAATAAGCCCTTTATGACAAACAATATCCTAAAAAATGCAATTGTTTTTTTTGGGGGCTAAAATGAATGCGTATTTCTCGTTAATGAAAAGCAAAAGGTGTAAAAGTATCATGCTAGTGTCAGCTAAAATTGGCATAGTCGCTGAAGGAATCCAGAAATGCCATTGTGGCCTCGTAGCAGAAGACATATTGCCTCTGGTGAGAAAAAAAAAAAAAAGGCGAGAAGATGGTCGTTATTAGGTTTTGTTGAATAAAGTCAGGCGTTCCTGGGTACCTAGAGCCTCCAGACTTCTCTCGTTCAGTGACGCTCAGCCAAAATGCCGCTCGTCACGACATTTTGGCTGAGCGTCACTGGACGAGAGAAGTCTAGAGGGTCTGGTACCCAGGGTTAGTCAGTCGTAGCTATAACAGAAGTTTTCAAAACAGAATTCTAAAAATATCACAAGTTACGGGAACAAGATCTGAAACACGCCGGTGAAGCCAGCTGTGAAGGAATGTAGCCATGGAGATGGCAAAATAAGGACAAGAATTATTCTGAAATTACAAAGGCCTAAACTTATTGTTACTTGTCCCGGGTTAGTTTATTTGTCATGTACCAGCCGAAGTGCTTATTCGGGGGAGGCGCTTATGTCAAAATCTTTTCTCTAGATAAAAAAATCCAATTGAAACACGGGTATTAGGATACTTTGTCGGGGGTAAACAAAAATGCACCCCCAATTTGAGTTGAAAATTGAACTCAGCGAATAAAATAATCCGAAATGTCTCCTGCTTTCCGAGTTAGCGAAATCCTTTTTTGATGAGTTGACGGCTCACTTTCTCTTTAAACTTAAACTTCGCCGCCGACACACGCCGGGGCATGCGACAAGTGCTGTGATCAGGGCTAATTTTTAACATGCTTCCACGGACCGTTGCGTTTCTTCAGGTTTTAAATTAAAAAAGTTACAGTAAATGGCAGACGATGACCAGGTTATAATTTGATCTACTTCTCCATTAAATACAAGTCGTTTGACAAGAGGTTGTCGTCAACCGGCTTCGTGACTACGCGAAAAGCCCGTTTGTAAGCATGAGTAAAAATCACTGAAGCACCTCGCTGCATATATTAGCCACTGCATAACTTCAGACTTAGACGCGGTAGCGGTGGCTAATATATGCTGCTAGGCGCTTCAGTAGTTTTTACCCATGCTTACATGCGGGCTTGTCGCGTAGTCTCAAAGCCGGTTGACGACAACCTTTTCTCAAAAGACTGTAAGTTCAAAGAGAAAGTGAGCTGTCACTCATCATCATGTCTCATACCGACATCACAACATTGGCCGCAACTAGGCAGGTTTTCGAAAAATTGAATCGAGCGTTGTTTCACTCCCTTCCTGTTTTATATAGAACCTAAATACAAAGTATAAAGTTCGGAAAGGGCTCGGGCTTTTTACGAACACTAAAGAGGCATGGTTACACAGTACAATGTTTCCTTCTTGAAATATAAATTTTTTTTATTTTGATGACGTCATCGTATTTTTGCTTCTAGTGACGTCATCGATGACGTCACAAACCACGTGACCACAGTTTTGCACCTCTCTTGACACCTACATGACACCTGCCAAGTTTGGTCATACGATGCTTTTAAGGGACGGACGGACGGACATCGCATCACGAAAACTCGAGTCGATGGGTTACCAATATTTATTACCATATTTGTTTTATATAACACTTTTTCTTAGGTATGGGGCTCCGCTCACGCGGCGCAAAGGGAGCTCCGCTGGGACCTCTAACTGGAAAAGCAGGAATTTCGGATAAAGGTTAGAAATATTTTATTCGCTGAGTTCAATATTCAACACAAATTGGGGATACATTTTTGTTAATTTATTAATAAATCGCTGAAAAAGTATCCTAATCCCGTGATTGAAGGAAGTGAAACATAAAAGTAAAAGAATGGTTTGGCGCGTAATACTGTCTTTTCTTGTCGATTCCCTTTTAACGTACGTGTTATTCGGCTTTTATTTTGGGGAGGCGCTAATTCTTTAATTTTTCGTCTTAGGAGGAGGTGCTTATTCAAGCAATTAACGGGATCAAAGGGAAATTAACGGTATCAAAGGGAAATTGGATATGCGCTCCTGGGAGGTAGGGTGGGGGCTGGTTGACCTGCAATCTTGGTAGGGAGGGAGGGGGCTGGTTGACCTGCGATCTTGGGAAGGAGGGCGGGGGCTGGTTGACCTGCGATCTTGGGGGGGAGGGCGGGGGCTGGTTGATCTGCGATCCTGGGAAGGAGGGCGGGGGCTGGTTGACCTGCGATCTTGTTAGGGAGGGATTGGGCTGGTTGACCTGCGATCCTGGGAGTTAGGGTGGGGGCTGGTTGACCTGCGATCCTGGGAGGGAAGGTTGGGGCTGGTTGATCTGCGATCCTGGGAAGGAGGGCGGGGGCTGGTTGACCTGCGATCCTGGGAAGGAGGGTAGGGGCTGGTTGACCTGCGGTCCTGGGAGGGAGGGCGGGGGCTGGTTGACCTGCGATCCTGGGAAGGAGGGTAGGGGCTGCTTGACCTGCGATCCTGGGAGGGAGGGAGGGGGCTGGTTGACCTGCGATCCAGGGAGCGAGGGCGGGGGCTGGTTGACCTGCCATCCTGGGAGGGAGGGTAGGGGCTGGTTGACCTGCGATCCTGGGAGGGAGGGTGGGGGCTGGTTGATCTGCGATCCTGGGAAGGAGGGTAGGGGCTGGTTGACCTGCGATCCTTTGCTCACCAGGGATTCGACAGCTCCCGGCCGTGATGCTCTGAGGACCTTGACGGCCTGGAATACGTCTACAACATGCTCAGCCTTCACCCTGTCTATCACGGACAGTACAGCACAAAGAGTGCCACTTCGACCAGCGCCGTTACTAGGATATTATAGAACATATATAAAAACATGTCGTCATCAGCGAGCATTACATTGCGACTGGCACCATTATGGGTCATATTGAAACAAGTCAACGATAATATAACGTCAGAAACAGCGTGTCACTACGACCAGCGCTGTTACTAGCGTTTGGGCCATATACGTCAGCTATATAACGCGAATACAATGCCGTAATATAATCACATTAGAGGTATGGAGCGCGGTAAATTACGACGAGTTGAAATGCTTGCTGTATTCACTAGACATCGGTAAACAGCGCGTTAAAATACGATAAGCTGACTTATTTACCTGCACTGAACTAGAATAGCGGCGTTACCAGACTGCTGCTGAGAGCTCTGAGTACTCTCTATCAGGCGGAGAACACTCGACTTGTCAGGTAACTTCTGCTCAGTCCAACCGATGACCTGGAAGTGACGCACTTCCCGCGACGCGCCCTGCAAAGAGAATGATTAGACGCGCCCTGGAAAGGGAGGTGATTAGACGCGCCCTGGAATGAGAGGTGATTAGACACGCTCTGGAAAGAGAGGTGATTAAACGAGCCCTGGAAAAGGAGGTGATTAGACGCGCCCTGGAAAAAGAGGTGATTAGAAGCGACCTGGAAGAGAGGTGGTTAGAAGCGACCTGGGAGGTAATAAAACGAGCCCTGGAAAGGGATGTTATTAAACGCGCCCTGCAAAGAGAGGTAATTAGACGGGCCCTGCAAAGAGAGGTGATTAGATGCGCCCTGGAAAGGAATGTGATTAGACGCGCCCTGGAAAGAGAGGTGATTAGACGCGCCCTGGAAAGGGAGGTGATCAGACGCACCCTTGAAAGAGAGGTGATTAGATGCGCCTTGGAAAGAGAGGTGATTAGACGCGCCCTGGAAAGAGAGGTGATTGGACGCGCCCTGGAAAGAGAAGTGATTAAACGCGCCCTGGAAAGAGGGGTGATTAGACGCGCCCTGGAAAGAGAGGTGATTAGACGCGCCCTGGAAAGGGAGGTGATTAGACGCACCCTTGAAAGAGAGGTGATTAGATGCGCCTTGGTAAGAGAGGTGATAAGACGCGCCCTGGAAAGAGAGGTGATTAGACGCGCCCTGGAAAGAGAAGTGATTAAACGCGCCCTGGAAAGAGAGGTGATTAGACGCGCCCTGGAAAGAGAGGTGATTAGACGCGCCCTGGAAAGGGAGGTGATTAGCGCACCCTTGAAAGAGAGCTGATTAGACGCGCCCTGGAAAGAGAGGTGATTAGACGCGCCCTGTAAAGAGAGGTGATTAAGCGCGCCCTGGGAAGAGAGGTGATTAGACGCGCCCTGGAAAGAGAGGTAATAAGACGCGCCCTGGAAAGAGAGGTGATTAGACGCGCCCTTCAAAAGAGCGGTGATTAGATGCGCCCTAGAAAGGGAGGTGATTAGACGCGCCCTGGAAAGAGAGGTGATTAGACGCGCCTTGGAAAGGGGGTATTTCTTTGGCTAGGGGGTTTATTCACTTCACGTTCGTGTGATTTTTAAATGCGAGTAGAATTTTGCATTTTCTTTTCATTTTTCAGTCTCCGTTTCCTTCGCTATTGAAAGCCCGGCTTTGCAAAATCTCATTGGTGGATAATTATCTAATAAAATGTGAATGCTATATATCGTATATCATGTGTTATAACATATCTTATACCATATTATCATAGCAACACACCTCCTTGGTGGTGAGGACGAACCTCCTCGTGATAATCTGAGACTCCACGTCCTCGTCTAAAAGTTGAACTTGTATCTTCCCATAACTCTTGGCGTCACGTGATGGCCAGTACTGCCGGTAACGCTAAACAGATACACAGCGCTCGTACGAGGGTCAGAATTCACCAAAAGGTTGTAATGGTGATGGTGTTGGTGGTAGAGGTGATGATGGTTTTGGTAATAGGAGTGTTGGTGGTGTTAATGATCGTGATTGTTAGTTGAGGTTGTGGTGATTTTGATATCAGTGGTGTGATGGCCATGTAGGTGATGATGGCCATGTAGGTGATGATTGTCATGTAGGTGATGATGGTCATGTAGGTGATGATGGCCATGTAGGTGATGATGGCCATGTAGGTGATGATGGTCATGTAGGTGATGATGGCCATGTAGGTGATGATGGCCATGTAGGTGATGATGGCCATGTAGGTGATGATGGCCATGTAGGTGATGATGGTCATGTAGGTGATGATGGTCATGTAGGTGATGATGGTCATGTAGGTGATGATGGCCATGTAGGTGATGATGGTCATGTAGGTGATGATGGTCATGTAGGTTTTGATGGTCATGTAGGTGATGATTGTCATGTAGGTGATGATTGTCATGTAGGTGATGATGGCCATGTAGGTGATGATGGCCATGTAGGTGATGATGGCCATGTAGGTGATGATGGTCATGTAGGTGATGATGGTCATGTAGGTGATGATGGTCATGTAGGTGATGATGGCCATGTAGGTGATGATGGTCATGTAGGTGATGATGGTCATGTAGGTGATGATGGTCATGTAGGTGATGATGGCCATGTAGGTGATGATGGCCATGTAGGTGATGATGGTCATGTAGGTGATGATGGCCATGTAGGTGATGATGGCCATGTAGGTGATGATGGCCATGTAGGTGATGATGGCCATGTAGGTGATGATGGCCATGTAGGTGATGATGGCCATGTAGGTGACGATGGTCATGTAGGTGATGATGGTCATGTAGGTGATGATGGCCATGTAGGTGATGATGGCCATGTAGGTGACGATGGTCATGTAGGTGATGATGGTCATGTAGGTGATGATGGTCATGTAGGTGATGATGGCCATGTAGGTGATGATGGTCATGTAGGTAATGATGGCCATGTAGGTGATGATGGTCATGTAGGTGATGATGGTCATGGTGGTGATGATGGTCATATAGGTGATGATGGTCCTGTAGGTGATGATGGTCATGTAGGTGATGATGGTCATGTAGGTGATGATGGTCATGTAGGTGTTGATGGTTATAATAGTGGCACGCGCCTAGTGATGGTGTTGATGATTGCGTTAGTGGAGTTTGTGATGGTGGTAGTGGTGTTATGATGCTGATGTTAGTGATGATGATAATAGTGGTGATGGTGTTGATGATTGCGTTAGTGGAGTTTGTGATGGTAGTAGTGGTGTTATGATGCTGATGTTAGTGATGATGATAATAGTGGTGATGGTGTTGATGATTGCGTTAGTGGAGTTTGTGATGGTGGTAGTGGTGTTATGATGCTGATGTTAGTGATGATGGTAATAGTGGTGATGGTGTTGATGATTGTGTTAGTGGAGTTTGTTATGGTGGTAGTAGTGTTATGATGCTGATGTTAGTGATAATGATAATAGTGGTGATGGTGTCGATGATTGCGTTAGTGGAGTTTGTGATGGTGGTAGTAGTGTTATGATGCTGATGTTAGTGATAATGATAATAGTGGTGATGGTGTCGATGATTGCGTTAGTGGAGTTTGTGATGGTGGTAGTGGTGTTATGATGCTGATGTTAGTGATGATGATAATAGTGGTGGTAGTGATGGTGATTGTGTTAGTGGAGTTTGTGGTGGTGATGGTGATGATAATGGTGATGGTGGTGATGATGGTGATGATAATGGTGATGGTGGTGGTGATGGTGGTGATAATAATGGTGATGGTGGTGGTGATGGTGATGATAATGGTGATGGTGGTGGTGATGGTGATGATAATGGTGATGGTGGTGGTGATGTTTAGTGAAAGTCGTGGTGTAGGTAGTGTTGGTATAATTATAGTGATGTTGGCAATTGCGATGCCATTATCATAGTAATTATGTCCTATCTTCTATAATGGAGGTGAATGTAGTGATGTCGGTGGTGAATTATACCATTATTACAAGACATGACGGAAAAACATGACGTGACGCTTCAAATAAGTCCATTTCACATCGAATAAGGCGGAGAATTTTTCTGAGTACTTAGTAACTTATAGCAAACAAAATATCAAGTGCGACTTTTTTTTAATTGATGCGACTTTTTGTAAAGTGTCATTGAAATTTGAGCTTTTCGCCCCTGAGCTGATACACAGGGCAATGATGATCAAGGAAAAATGATGTTAAAAAGCCAAAATCTGGTTTAGTGCACTTCGGCACGTGTTTTAAAAATCAGTCCGTAATAGAAGGAACCTATAGCCACTAAAGAAATTGTGTCTTCTCTCTATATCTGGAATTGCGCGTTTTCCAGGTTTTTCCGTCATGTCTTATTACAATAAGTACCTTTTGTCCCTCTGAGGTGTCGTACAGCATCACGACAGTGCCTACTGAGAAATCCAGGACCATTTGCCAAAAGTTCGTGATGTCTTCACTCGATGGAGCCGGGCAGAGGATGAATGCGTTTTTCTCTCTGTATGCCTTATTGTACATTGGAAATGAAGCAAGAAGAAGGTGAGGCAAGAACGTCGAAAGGGTTGACAATTCCACATGTGAAAAATACACCCCTTACATTAGCAAAACTGGCATTCATATAGGCAGTCAGTTTTCGCTTAGCTGGGCTTTTCAATGTAGACTTTTTGTCGATCACTGCAAAGAAAAATATGAATAATTAGTCAAATTAAGAAAAGTTCATATATTATCGAGTTGGGGGGGGGGGGGGGGGGGGCGTGAGGATACTGTGTGTGTGTTTGGGTTGGGGTTGGGTGGGTGGGGTGGGGGTTTCCGGGGGTCTAAAGGGGGGCCATCGTATAAATATGGATTTTTAAAAGAAGGGTCACTGATATCTTTGGGTGTTGTCTCTTCTCTTTGTTCAACGAGTTTCGGTTTGGCATGCACAATCCAGGAGTCCAGGATACGTATTTAGCCACGTTTTATCTATGCAATGCAAACCTGTATACACCCTATATACAAGTTTTTCATGGTTTCCGCTATATGATATCTATAAAGTGCTAATGTTCCATATTTAAAAAACCCAAAAAACTCTCTTGTTGTGAAGAAAAGCTTGTAAAAGGGCGGAGAGAATGTTTGACACAGTTTCGTCACCGGAATCAGATTGACTTACATGAAATTCTGTACTTTGATCCCGACGAAACATCTACATCCGGGACACTTGATGGCACAATGACTGACAACCTCTGAACAATTACGATAAAAAGGTCATGTCATACAGGCGAACGTTATTATTATAATATATAATAGTTCTTTGATCGTTCTTCTATTCACTTTCTAGTTAATTTTATAAAAAAAAAAACAAAAAAGTTCTTGACGACTCATGCCAAGGAGAATATGACGTAAACAGTATATATTTGGACATTTTAAAAAATAAGGAAACCTCAAATAAACTTCCCTCCCTTCCGCGTATGTATTTAACACCTAGTTCAATAAACTTCCCTCCATTCCGCGTATGTATTTAACACCTAATTCAATAAACTTCCCTCCCTTCCGCGTATGTATTTAACACCTAGTTCAATAAACTTCCCTCCCTTCCGCGTATGTATTTAACACCTAGTTCAATAAACTTCCCTCCCTTCCGCGTATGTATTTAACACCTAGTTCAATAAACTTCCCTCCCTTCCGCGTATGTATTTAACATCTAGTTCAATAAACTTCCCTCCCTTCCGCGTATGTATTTAACACCTAGTTCAATAAACTTCCCTCCCTTCCGCGTATGTATTTAACACCTAGTTCAATAAACTTCCCTCCCTTCCGCGTATGTATTTAACACCTAGTTCAATAAACGTTTCTTTGGTTCATTGCTAATGGCAAGAGCGCACGGCAACATAAATAAGAATAATTTCGATATTTATATTTTATTATTTATATTTATTATATTATTTATGTTTTTGTTCACATTTCAAGAAAAGTACAGCCTTAGCCTCCCATGATGTGGTGCTAGCTTGCTGTGGCCAATAGACAAAGGGAATAGCAGCGTTTTAAGAGATAATTATACAATTGTACCCTACCGTTTCACAATAACTTGGAAATATTAAACATTACCTGGAACTCCGCCTCGTACCCCGACACATTTCCTGGAGTCCGTAGTTTGGAGAGCCTGGCCATAGCGGCCTTCATATTGTCAGCAGGAATATCAGTGCTTCCGCAGACAAGCGCCTCCAGGACAGCCAAGTGGATAAACACGTATTGCTCCTGTGTGCAGAACAATGCGTCTTACAATCAGTAAGGCGATTCTTTACCCTTAGATTATTAATTGAGCGTGCTTACTCCTAAGTGCATACAAATGATGTATATTTCAAAAAGTAAAGAGCAAATCTTGTTGAGCATTAGGTAGAGTATGCTCTGTGTTCTGAGGTAGCATGGTCTGAGAAACCGATGGACACTACTTTGGCATGGTAATTAGTGTGTGTGTTTCATTGGATGAACACTACGAAGCGTGTGGAGGTGACTAATATTATCTTCTGTTTTTGAGAGCTGACGCTACGCACTGTTGTAGATGACTTATGGGATAAATATGAAGCTGGGGGAGTGTTCAGATTAATTCTAGTGTGCGGAGACTACTTATAGCATTGCTACAATGCTCGACCTTAAAAGGCCTGTCTTACCGATGTTTGCACCATGTGTGGCCGGTCTTCCCTGATGGCTTTCACGTAGTTGAAGATGTCCACCGTCTTTTGTTTCTTAGCCTGGCGCAGCATCGCGTCAATCACGAGAAAAGCGCCCGTTCTTCCCACGCCGGCGCTGCCAGAAATAAACAAAAATCTGTAATTATCAAGTCATCTATTAGATAACTTGAAACACTCTAGAAACTGTAAAAGTCACTTGCTTTCAGCGAAGAAAAGACCTTTGAGTGCGCATCTGTAAAATATTTTTTTTAGATTTTGATTAATATTGCTGTTATTTGTTCAGTTGTACGACACAAGATCTGCTCACTAAGAAATGCACATCGCATTTTTATTGTATGTCAAGTTTACGGCCGGAGGTCTTAAATACTGCATACCTGCAATGTATGACCCAAAGTCTAAAATACTGCATACCTGCAGTGTATGACCCAAAGTCTTAAATGATGTATACCTGCAGTGTATGACCCAAAGTCTTAAATGATGCATACATGCAGTGTATGACCCAAAGTCTTAAATGATACATACCTACAGTGTATGACCCAAAGTCTTAAATGATGCATACCTACAGTGTATGACCCAAAGTCTTAAATGATGCACACCTGCAGTGTATGATCCAAAGTCTAAATACTGCATACGTACAGTGTATGACTCAAAGTCTTAAATGATAAATACCTGCAGTGTATGACCCAAAGTCTAAATACTGCATACCTGCAGTGTATGACCCAAAGTCTTAAATGATGTATACCTGTAATGTATGACCCAAAGTCTTAAATGATAAATACCTGCAGTGTATGACCCAAAGTCTTAAATGATGTATACCTGTAATGTATGACCCAAAGTCTTAAATGATACATACCTACAGTGTATGACCCAAAGTCTTAAATGATGTATACCTGTAATGTATGACCCAAAGTCTTAAATGATAAATACCTGCAGTGTATGACCCAAAGTCTAAATACTGCATACCTGCAGTGTATGACCCAAAGTCTTAAATACTGCATACCTGCAGTGTATGACCCAAAGTCTTAAATGATGTATACCTACAGTGTATGACTCTAAGTCTTAAATGATGTATACCTGTAATGTATGACCCAAAGTCTTAAATGATACATACCTACAGTGTATGACCCAAAGTCTTAAATGATACATACCTACAGTGTATGACCTAAAGTCTTAAATTATGTATACCTGTAATGTATGACCCAAAGTCTTAAATGATGTATACCTGTAATGTATGACCCAAAGTCTTAAATGATACATACCTACAGTGTATGACCCAGTCTTAAATGATACATACCTACAGTGTATGACCCAAAGTCTTAAATGATGTATACCTACAGTGTATGACCCTAAGTCTTAAATGATGTATACCTGTAATGTATGACCCAAAGTCTTAAATGATTAATACCTACAGTGTATGACCCAAAGTCTTAAATGATACATACCTACAGTGTATGACCCAAAGTCTTAAATGATGTATACCTGTAATGTATGACCCAAAGTCTTAAATGATGCATACTTACAATGTATGAACCAAAGTCTTGAATGATGCATACTTACAGTGTATGAACCAAAGTCTTGAATGATGCATACCTACAGTGTATGACCCAAAGTCTTAAATGATGTATACCTACAGTGTATGACCCAAAGTCTTAAATGATGTATACCTACAGTGTATGACCCAAAGTCTTATATGATGTATACCTGTAATGTATGACCCAAAGTCTTAAATGATTAATACCTACAGTGTATGAACCAAAGTCTTAAATGATGTATACCTACAATGTATGACCCTAAGTCTTAAATGATGTATACCTGTAATGTATGACCCAAAGTCTTAAATGATTAATACCTACAGTGTATGACCCAAAGTCTTAAATGATACATACCTACAGTGTATGACCCTAAGTCTTAAATGATGTATACCTGTAATGTATGACCCAAAGTCTTAAATGATGCATACCTGCAGTGTATGAACCAAAGTCTTAAATGATGCATACTTACAGTGTATGAACCAAAGTCTTGAATGATGCATACCTACAGTGTATGACCCAAAGTCTTAAATGATGTATACCTACAGTGTATGACCCAAAGTCTTAAATGATACATACCTACAGTGTATGACCCAAAGTCTTAAATGATACATACCTACAGTGTATGACCCAAAGTCTTAAATGATGTATACCTGTAATGTATGACCCAAAGTCTTAAATGATACATACCTACAGTGTATGACCCAAAGTCTTAAATGATGTATACCTGTAATGTATGACCCAAAGTCTTAAATGATACATACCTACAGTGTATGACCCAAAGTCTTAAATGATGTATACCTGTAATGTATGACCCAAAGTCTTAAATGATAAATACCTGCAGTGTATGACCCAAAGTCTAAATACTGCATACCTGCAGTGTATGACCCAAAGTCTTAAATGATGCATACCTACAGTGTATGAACCAAAGTCTTAAATGATACATACCTGCAGTGTATGGCCCAAAGTCTTAAATGATAAATAACTGCAGTGTATGACCCAAAGTCTTAAATGATACATACCTACAGTGTATGACCCAAAGTCTTAAATGATGTATACCTGTAATGTATGACCCAAAGTCTTAAATGATACATACCTACAGTGTATGACCCAAAGTCTTAAATGATACATACCTACAGTGTATGACCCAAAGTCTTAAATGATGTATACCTGTAATGTATGACCCAAAGTCTTAAATGATACATACCTACAGTGTATGACCCAGTCTTAAATGATACATACCTACAGTGTATGACCCAAAGTCTAAAATGATGTATACCTGTAATGTATGACCCAAAGTCTTAAATGATGTATACCTGTAATGTATGACCCAAAGCCTTAAATGATACATACCTACAGTGTATGAACCAAAATCTTAAATGATGCATACCTACCGTGTATGACCCAAAGTCTTAAATGATGTATACCTACAGTGTATGACCCAAAGTCTTATATGATGTATACCTGTAATGTATGACCCAAAGTCTTAAATGATGCATACCTACAGTGTATGAACCAAAGTCTTAAATGATACATACCTGCAGTGTATGGCCCAAAGTCTTAAATGATAAATAACTGCAGTGTATGACCCAAAGTCTTAAATGATACATACCTACAGTGTATGACCCAAAGTCTTAAATGATAAATACCTGCAGTGTATGACCCAAAGTCTAAATGCTGCATACCTGCAGTGTATGACCCAAAGTCTAAATGATGCATACCTGCAGTGTATGACCCAAAGTCTAAATACTGCATACCTACAGTGTATGACCCAAAGTCTTAAATGATGCATACCTGCAGTGTATGATCCAAAGTCTAAATGCTGCATAACTACAGTGTATGACCCAAAGTCTAAATGATGCATACCTGCAGTGTATGACCCAAAGTCTAAATACTGCATACCTGCAGTGTATGACCCAAAGTCTGAAATGATGCATACCTGCAGTGTATGACCCAAAGTCTTAAATGCTGCATACTTGTAATGTATGACCCAAAGTCTTAAATGATACATACCTGCAGTGTATGACCTAAAGTCTAAATGCTGCATACCTGCAGTGTATCACCCAGGGCCTGGCGCCAGGTAGTGAGTCCTTCGTGATCTTCCGCCTCAACCCGAGTACCGCGGTGGCGTATTGAGGTACTCCCTTGTCTGGCCACACGGTGAAGTGATACTGATAGACGTACCTCTCCTCCGTTTGGCCGACCTATGCACAACACATACAAATCAATGATTGTTGCCCGGGGAAGGAGATCACGATAAAAAGGGTGTGATCGTCGGCCAAATAAATTTTAACCCTATGGGATAAATACTTTGTGTGCGATCAACAGATCTTTTTAACCCTAAGAGATAGCAAATTGGGTGTTCTCGAAGGACTTTTTAACCCTAAATAATAGCAGAATCGGAAAAATCCTTCAACAGGGATAGGAGATGCTCGAGATTTTACCCCTTTAAAGAAAGAACGATCACCCCCGTCCACTATTCTGGAGACCCACTCACCCCCTCACCCAGGGGCTGTTGTTTTCTCTAAATGGCCTGAAAGAGCCTCGCGCAGATCGCAAAATGTTTGTGAGAATTTGAAACGTTGGTTTCTATTTCAAGATAGCTAACAGCAAAAACGTAGTATACCAAGCAACTCCTGCATGGTCGAGAGCAGTACTTGGGAAATACAAAAGCAAAAGACCATCGTAGCTGACTTCAAAATATGAACATGATTACGTTTCATAAAAAGGAATCGTTCAAGCAAGTGCTAAAGCGATAGCCCCATAGAAATAAAATTGTTTGAAATGCAAGATATTTGAAGAAAAGAGAGCCCCTTTTACTTTGAAAATACTATTGGGCCTTTGAGGTTTTCGTGCCACAAATAAACTATATGCTTTTCAAAAGCTCTTGTGTTGATATATTGTAGACAGGGTGAGAGCGTTCATTGAGGTTGTATTCACCTGGGACATCACAAATGTCCTGATAATGTAGTCCGCGAAGACTTCGGTTTTACGTAGGGTGACTCTGAGATTACAATACTTAGAGGTGCTGTCGGGCCAGTACTGGTGACATTTTTTCTACAAAAAATAAGAATAAGATCATGACCCGTACTTGAATGGGTAATTGGATGGTCATGGTACGGCACCTAATCAATGCGTGTACAACTCTCCGTACATTTCCTTTTGAACATGACTTTTAAAAACTTTCACACGCTGACGGTCACATCACGCTTTCGCGTCACGGTGCAACACGTGTAGCACTCATCGTACCTTGTGGCCTTCAATAAGTCCTGTCAGCATGACGATCACGCAGCGCCTCTCCTGCCACATCATTCTCCAAAAGTCACCGCTCGAAGGCTCCACACATCCTGAAAAGTAGTATATTGAGCACCAACCAAGGCGCGATTTTCGTGTTCAAGTGACGTCACGCATAATGCAAATGTTACCTTGAGTGGCGATGTACGCTTTGGGCGAACCATCGTAGTCCTGAGAAAAAAAAAGACACTAAAGGTTACAGAATTCTGTGTACCTTTTGAAGGCGCGTGTTTTATCACTTACTCTGAGGTAACTCGCGTTGATGTAATCCGAGTGTGGATCATTGCTGAGTTTCTCTAACACCACCCGGGAGTGATCATCTATGAAAGTATTGAAGCGAACATAAGATCTATACTGATGTGTTAAAGTTGATCATATGTGAAACGCTTACAGGCTATTCAATAAGCACTATACAAAACCAACTTTTTTTGGAATTCAAATGAGACGTTCCAATGCACATTGAGGTATCGGTAAAATGAAGACACAGCCCCAACATTTTGAACCTCTCGAGGTCCCCTCTCGGCCTCAACATTTCATGAACCTTATTCGAAGTCCCCTTTCGGCCTTAAGATTTTGACGCTCTCGAGGTCCCCTTTCGGCCCCAACATTTGAAACCTCTCGAGGTCACCTTTTGGCCCCAAACTTTTGAACCTTTCGAGGTCCCCTATCGGCCCCAACATTGCGAACCTCTCTAGGTCCCCTATCGGCTATAAGATTTTGATGCTCTCGGGGTCCCCTTTTGGCTTCAACATTTTGAACCTTTCGAGGTCTTGTTTTAACCCCGACATTTTGAAACTTTCTAGGTCCCCTTTATTCAACCTTGGCACCATCCAACTTATCAGGAGCTGCCAGGAAATACATTAAACGCTTGTCTTGTGTCGTGAGATTACATATTGTGCTTATAGAAACAAAGTAAGCTCACATGTGACGATGTTTGCATAGCGGTTCTTGGCTTTGTTCACACGCTTCTTTGCTGCTTCCGACGGGTGGTGTTTGCTAAGTTTGAACAATTTCTGGTAAAGTGATAAAACATGTTATGTCAGCAGTAACAGTGGAAATTATCATATAGTGCGACCAGATTGTACTTAGAGACAATTAATCGCCACAAGCGTTACATAATGCATACTCAGTTATTGCTTATTTTAAGGCCAAAGGTATTAAAGGGTTCCTGAACTTTCACCAGCCGCGCTTGCCTGCGTCACCATCTTGAACGAGTTACGAATGGATCCAAGCATTTGTTAGTGCTTGGCGTAAAAAAACTCTTTGTTGGCGAGATCATGAAAACACAGTTTGCTCAAAGTAAGTGCTCATGAGACAGCCCATGAGATCGAGCTTTGTAAAGAGAAAAGGGGCTCATTAAGTGGGCGTCCACACTAACACGGATTTGATTCCATATACTACGATTAGGCCTTCCTTCCACACTAACACGGGGGTCGGATCCAGTGAATCCGCATACTTTTGAAAACGCTGTCGAAAGTGAATCAAAATGAATCCGTATACTTTGGTCCGTAGTGTGGACGGTCGAATTAGAATGAAAACGATGGCGTCATATGGCAGACGCCTCTGTTGCTATGAGCATACAAATATTATAACAATGACGTCACGCCCTATCTTTCAGCGTTTTCTAGCTTTTGAATCCGTGTTAGTATGGACGACTCCAAAAATGCGACTCTGGAGGGAGGGTGTGTTTGTGGTGGTGACGGAGGGGGGAGGGGGTAAGAATAACTAGTAGCACATTGATGGAATTTGTTGAACCTTGAACTCGGCCTCAAGGCGTGCATTGTTGTTTTGCTTGGCGCGGTTGAAGTAGTCCACAAACTGTAACACGGGAATCGGTCCGTGGGTGTCTTCACTGATTGCCTCGCTGTATATGTCCGCTAGATCAGGAGATGCGTCGGGGACATCCCCACTCTTTGGCTCGTCTAAATGCGACAGGTTTAATTAATTGAATGTGTATAGTCATATAAAAGAACGTAGTAGTTTTGAGGGGTCTGGTCATATCACGCATTTTATATCATATCACGCACTATATATTATATCAAGCGTTTGATATATATCATATAATGTATTCTATTCTGATAGACTCGAGCTCATTCCTACCACTGGACGAAATAAAATATTTAATAACCTTTAAATGTATAACAAAAGGTGAAGAAATTTAAACTTTAGATACATTTCAGTGTATCTTTCAAGAGCCTGAAATGTTAACTATACGTACCTTTCAGTACGTTTTTATAGGTCTCGAAATGTTCATTTCGAAACCTTTAAGAAAACCATTGAAAGGTTCTTAAATGTAAACTTTATGAAACTATCCTGAACACGTAAATCCATTAAATTTTATCTTTAAATCTCTTTTAAGTTCCTTAAATGAACCTTAATGTAACTTTCCTGAACTTTAAAGCTTTTAAATTTTATCTTTAAATTTTTTTTTAAGGTGTTTAAATAAACCTTTATGAAACTATCCTGAACACGTAAATCCATTAAATCTTATCTTTAAATCTCTTTTAAGTTCCTTAAATGAACCTTAGTGTAACTTTCCTGAATTTGTAAAGCTATTAAATCTTATTTTTAAACTTCTTTAAAGGTCTTTATCAACGTTTATGGAACTTTCCTGAATTAGTAGTCATTAAAGTGCACCTTTAAAGCAATCATGCACTCTTAGAATCATTAAATTTCACCTTTAAAATTTGAAAGTTATCTCACTTCCATATTTACGACCCTACCTGGCTCACCATTAAGATGGTACCTACCTGGCTCACGGTTATCGTAGATGTAAGATGGTACCTACCTGGGTCACCCTCGTTGTAGATGTAAGATGGTACCTTCCTGGCTCACCCTTATCGTAGATGTAAGATGGTACCTACCTGTCTCACGCTTATCGTGGAGGTAAGATGGGACCTACCTGGGTCACCCTTATCGTTGATGTAAGATGGTACCTACCTGGCTCACTCTTATCGTAGATGTAAGATGGTACCTACCTGGCTCACCATTAAGATGGTACCTACCAGGCTCACGCTTATCGTAGATGTAAGATGGTACCTACCTGGCTTACCCTTATTGTAGATGTAAGATGGTTCCTACCTGACTCACGGTTATCGTAGATGTAAGATGGTACCTACCTGGGTCACCCTCGTTGTAGATGTAAGAGGGTACCTTCCTGGCTCACCCTTATCGTAGATGTAAGATGGTACATACCTGTCTCACGCTTATCGTAGATGTAAGATGGGACCTACCTGACTCAAGGTTATCGTAGATGTAAGATGGTTCCTACCTGACTCACGCTTATCGTAGATGTAAGATGGGACCTACCTGGCTCACTCTTGTTGTAGATGTAAAAATGTACCTACCTGGCTCACCATTAAGATGATACCTACCTGGCTCACCCTTATCGTAGATGTAAGATGGGACCTACCTGGGTCACCCTTATCGTAGATGTAAGACGGTACCTACCTGGCTTACCCTTATCGTAGATGTAAGATGGTACCTACCTGGCTTACCCTTATCGTAGATGTAAGATGATACCTACCTGGCTCACCCTTATCGTAGATGTAAGATGGTACCTACCTGGCTCACCCTTGTCGTAGATGTAAGATGGTACCTACCTGGCTTACCCTTATCGTAGATGTAAGATGGTTCCTACCTGGCTCACCCTTATCGTAGATGTAAGATGGTACCTACCTGGCTTACCCTTATCGTAGATGTAAGATGGTACCTACCTGGCTCACCCTTATCGTAGATGTAAGATGGTACCTACCTGGCTCACCCTTGTCGTAGATGTAAGATGGTACCTACCTGGCTTACCCTTATCGTAGATGTAAGATGTTACCTACCTGGCTCACCCTTGTCGTAGATAAAAGATGGTATCTACCTGGCTCACCCTTGTCGTAGATGTTAGATGGCACCTACCTGGCTCACCCTTATCGTAGATGTGAGATGGTACCTACCTGGCTCACCCTTGTCGTAGATGTAAGATGGTACCTACCTGACTCACCCTTATCGTAGATGTAAGATGGTACCGACCTGGCTCACCCTTGTTGTAGATGTAAGATGGTACCTACCTGGCTCACCCTTATCGTAGATGTAAGATGGTACCTACCTGGCTTACCCTTATCGTAGATGTAAGATGGTACCTACCTGGCTTACCCTTATCGTAGATCTAAGATGGTACCTACCTGGCTCACCCTTATCGTAGATGTAAGATGGGACCTACCTGGGTCACCCTTATCGTAGATGTAAGACGGTACCTACCTGGCTTACCCTTATCGTAGATGTAAGATGGTACCTACCTGGCTTACCCTTATCGTAGATGTAAGATGATACCTACCTGGCTCACCCTTATCGTAGATGTAAGATGGTACCGACCTGGCTCACCCTTGTTGTAGATGTAAGATGGTACCTACCTGGCTCACCCTTATCGTAGATGTAAGATGGTACCTACCTGGCTTACCCTTATCGTAGATGTAAGATGGTACCTACCTGGCTTACCCTTATCGTAGATCTAAGATGGTACCTACCTGGCTCACCCTTATCGTAGATGTAAGATGGGACCTACCTGGGTCACCCTTATCGTAGATGTAAGACGGTACCTACCTGGCTTACCCTTATCGTAGATGTAAGATGGTACCTACCTGGCTTACCCTTATCGTAGATGTAAGATGATACCTACCTGGCTCACCCTTATCGTAGATGTAAGATGGTACCTACCTGGCTCACCCTTGTCGTAGATGTAAGATGGTACCTACCTGGCTTACCCTTATCGTAGATGTAAGATGGTTCCTACCTGGCTCACCCTTATCGTAGATGTAAGACGGTACCTACCTGGCTTACCCTTATCGTAGATGTAAGATGGTACCTACCTGGCTTACCCTTATCGTAGATGTAAGATGATACCTACCTGGCTCACCCTTATCGTAGATGTAAGATGGTACCTACCTGGCTCACCCTTATCGTAGATGTAAGATGGTACCTACCTGGCTCACCCTTGTCGTAGATGTAAGATGGTACCTACCTGGCTTACCCTTATCGTAGATGTAAGATGGTACCTACCTGGCTCACCCTTGTCGTAGATAAAAGATGGTATCTACCTGGCTCACCCTTGTCGTAGATGTTAGATGGCACCTACCTGGCTCACCCTTATCGTAGATGTGAGATGGTACCTACCTGGCTCACCCTTGTCGTAGATGTAAGATGGTACCTACCTGACTCACCCTTATCGTAGATGTAAGATGGTACCGACCTGGCTCACCCTTGTTGTAGATGTAAGATGGTACCTACCTGGCTCACCCTTATCGTAGATGTAAGATGGTACCTACCTGGCTTACCCTTATCGTAGATGTAAGATGGTACCTACCTGGCTTACCCTTATCGTAGATCTAAGATGGTACCTACCTGGCTCACCCTTATCGTAGATGTAAGATGGTACCTACCTGGCCCACCCTTGTCGTAGATGTAAGATGGTACCTACCTGGCTTACCCTTATCGTAGATGTAAGATGGTACCTACCTGGCTCACCCTTATCGTAGATGTAAGATGTGATCCCGAGCTCGATTGCTCCTGTGGTAACAGCGGAAATGTCATCATCCTGATCAAGCAAGACACTGTCCGTCTTGGATGGAGGGGGACGCCTACGCCTACGCCTACGCCTAAAATAAATAGTTATGTATTATTGCTAGTATTAATCGATCAAAGGGAGCTGACAGAGAGAGTGGCAAGAAGTAAAAAGGGTGAAAGTATTTGTACGATAAAAGAGCAAGAAAGAAGGAAAAAACAAAAATAACAACAACAACAAGCAAGCAAGGACGCAAAGACATACAACCAAAAAAGCAAAGCAATGACAAGAAGGCAAGCATACAGACAGGCAAGAAATAAAGCACAAACAAACAAGCAAGCAAAAAAAATCAAGAAAGCAAGTTATTGGGATATTAGATTGCGTATTTTAGGATTGACCTTTTCCAGATGACGACTAAAGCTGCGACAATGGCAATGATAAGCAATGGGAGAACTACATAAGCCGCCATCTGTGCCCCGCTCGTCTGAGCTTTCATCTGCGGCACTGCTATTTCTAGATGATAAGAACAGGATAAACATGAAATGATGGCCGAATACAAGACACATGGGAATATCTTTCAAAACTACCTTTTGGCATTGATATGCTTGCAATAACTGCCTCTTTTCCCGTTAGTGTAACCTGTGGAAAAAGAATACAGTTTTAACAAAAAATCCTCGCAAGTATTCCACAACTTACGCAATCATATAATTGGCATCATAAATCATCAACATCCTTACCACCATGATCGCCATCATCATCATTACCCTATCATTATCATCAGCATCGTTATCATCGCCACCATGTTTATAACCATGTCAACCACTATGTTTACCACTGGTAATCACTTTTAAACCACAACAATTACTATCACCACCGGTAATTGTCATCATCATCACCATCATCGTCATTATTATCATTAGTAATAAAAATATTATCATCATCTTTAAACGGGCCGCGGATTACCCTACTTAAAGGATCCAGGATCACCAAGGCCAACACTAAGCTAAAGGGAAAATGGCAAAAAGTAAGGATGGCTCCAGCCTCTCACGCGGCCACTACTATAAAATAACATCTTCGTCGGCCACATTGTTATACAACACCACTAACCCACTTATCAGGTGACCCATAAAACATCGTTTTTGCTTCATCAAAATTATAATAGTTACCACACGTAAAACTTTGAACAGATAAACAATTGTATAATCAAATGAAATGTTACCTCTGGTGTTACAGTAACAGCTCTTTCGTAAACCTTGTATTTCTTTCCTCTCTGCAGAGGGATGTTCTTGTAAATACCATAAATCTTGCCGTCACCAATAGTGAACACTGCGCCTGGGTCAACAGCATCCGCAGAAAGCTCAGCCGCGACAGAATACTCTTTCGCTATCTCTCTGCGCTTGCGCACACGTTGGTCTGTCACGTCCTCAACAAGGACATGATAAAAGCTAAGAGATATTGATAGCACAGTGTTTCAGTCAGCCATATTATCATCCTACAAAATATCAGGTCTAAGAAAGCATCCATTTCAATCGGATGTTTTAGGGAAACTTCTTCTTAAAACTGGCTATTTCGCATTTCTTTATACAGTTTGTCTTATTGGACAAAAACAAAAGTAAGGTGTCAAATACTAGAGCTCTAAAAAGAGGACTACCTTTTAATCATGAGTACCCCTACCCTCTACATTCATGCAGTGTGCAGCTGTTAACGGTTGCTTGGCATACTCTCTCACCTTATCGGTCCATTTGTAGGCTTCACCGGCCACAGAGTGACGTTCACGTGCCCTGTGTTGGTGCCGTTCAATAGCTGCATGTAAGGTACTACAGGAGCCAAAGGATCTACAAGCATAATTAAATACCGTCAGAGCCATTTTAACGCTCAATTTGTTTAACCGCTCGGATCCCTTCTAGAACCAAGACTTCCAAATAAGCCTTCCCTCTCTGTAGGGTCGCTCCCCATAAGGAGCATAATATATAGTTTCTTCGACAATCAGTGATTTTTAGCAACTTTGCTTATCTTTAAACTGTTTAAATCAATACTAGAAATTCCTTGTTGTTCATACACACTAGTTGGATCATAGCTTGTATGTGCCAAATACCTACAGACAGGGACGGGGCAGACATACTTCATAGTGAGCCCCTTCTCTAATACTCATGCCCTTCCCCAAAGCATCGCCGCATGGTATTAGTGTCCCTTGCAAAGCAATCAAGTCGATTGTTTTATCTTCATTTGCATTCATTTGCATTGAATACGACGTTTGAACTTAGCCTTACTATCTATCAGCGTCTCGGCAAGTACGGTCGCACTGTATTCGCCGTCCCCACACTCGGTGACCGCTTGAATGCGCAGGTCATATCGGGTACCAGGGACAAGGTTGGGTACCCTGTGTGACGTCACGCTTCCGGCACTCAGAACACGAATCGCGTTATCAGAAAACGATGAATCGTATGGCTTGGAACCACGCAGAGAGATCTGGGATATGACAGAGGAATCGAATGTTTTGGTCCTTGTTCATATCACTAGTCTATTAACAGCTGCAATGACGTATCAATAAAATTGTCAGACCAACTAAATAACCAGGCGTTGAATGGTATGGTCTATGTTTCATATCGCTTGCCTACAAAGAGCTGCAATAATAAGCCAAAAAAAACACTATTGTCAAAATGAAAATGAACCGGCTGTCCTCACGGACTGGCTAGAGACGACCAACTGGTCCGCAAATATCAATGGAGGTATGATCAACCATCTAACTACAAACGACCAGCTAACCCGACTAAAGGACCAAGTCCGCCAACCTAAAATTCACCAAACCTCACCTAAAAGCTAAGGAAAAATGACTAAACGATCCGCCGATCCTAGCCAGCCACTGAAAGCTAATAAAATTCATCGGTGTTTTACCTTGTAACATTCTATGGAGGCCCCCTTTGTGTCGGGTGCCGTCCACTCAAGGTCGACCTCTCTTTTTGTGGAACCCGCCACGACTAAGCCCTTTGGAGCGTCAGGCTCTGTAACCGACACCAAGAAGAATTACAGCAGAGGTGAATGCAGGTCGATAAATTGGATGGGCGGGTAAATCCACCCTTTTTAGCAAACTTTTGTATGAGGTACAGAGCCGTAGCAGGGGGTGGGGCACTGGGGGCACGTGCCCCCCCCCCCCAATATTTTAAAAAGTTATAAGGGAATGACCAGTAGGGGCGTGGCTGTGCCCCCAATATTTTCTTAATGTTTCTTTATCATGCCCCTCCAATATTTTGAGGCCTGCTACGTCACTGTGGTATAATGAAAAGGTCCAAACTCATGTCCACCCGCCCTTTTCCACCACAAGTCTGGTGGTATTATGAGAACTAGGACAAGGTCGGAAAGATCTTGTGTGACGTCTGGAGAAATGCCCGAGCATGTTATCATGGAAACAAGTGAGGTTGTTGTTTATTGTCAAGTGAGCTCGGTCTATTCCCATATATCCGAAAACTGTGAGTGTGTGGCCCTTTAAATTGGAATAAAGTGGAAGATTTCAGCCCACTCCTCCTTCTCCTCTTCCCCAGTCCCTTCCTCTATATCCGTATGTAAAATCGAAAAATATATGCAGCTGGATTCTTGGATTCTAAAAACGCGTATACTATTCGTATTGTTCTATCAAGAGATTGCTTTCAGCTTAGAGTATAAGGGCTGTCCTGTAATAAAATTTGTAAGCTGTTGAATAATTGAATCAATTGTATTATACATTTGCTTTAGTAATAATCAGCCATTGTCACTCTAAAAGTATCAAAGTTCCTACCTGAAGTTTCGAGACGCATTATGTCACTATACGGGCCTGGGCCGACTTTGGTAAAACCACGAACTATGACGTCATAGAATGAGCACGCAGGAAGCCCGCGTAGTGTAACTGACGTCATCGATGTGTTGAATGATTTTGATGACAAGTCCGAATAATCAAGTGCTTGTGACTGATTGGTTAAAACTCTTGTACTCGTGATTTCATAAACTGTCACGTGACCGTTGCTTTGTTCTGGCGGAATTGCATTCCAGATGATGGTGTGATTGGAGCCATCCGCTGTATGCAGGACAGTGATGTTCGCGGGCGCAGAGCTCGGAACTACACAAAATGCACTCGCTGTTAGTGGTTTTTATAAGTGAAAAGGTGAAAAAGAGATAAAAGTTGTTGTTTTGATAGAATCTCGTGCCATTATGGGTTAGCGAAGTATTAGGCTAAGTTCCAACGTCGTATTATCCATGAGCCGTTTTCAATGCAAATGCATGCAAATGAATCAAGTCGATTGTTTCATCTTCATTTGCATGCATTTGCATTGAATACGGCTCATGGATAATACGACGTTGGAACTTAGCCCTAGTGCGTTATAAAGCCCCTTGTTGTTGGCCATGTGCCCAAGTGTGTAGATGTCAACAAATGAACATTGACAATATCTCTACACGGTCAATTATAGTTGCCAACTAAAAATTGCTCGTGCAGGTAGGGCTTTAAGGTTCAAAGTATATCGAGCATTTTGATATCTAACAAATTTCTTTTTCGCTTGGCCTAGTCAAATTTGTTTTCTTGAATGTTCCATTCAGCCGAGAATTGCTTGTTCATTTTTTTTTTTTTTTGATATTTTGGTTTGCTCGATTTTCGTTATCGACCTGTAGGTTCCTAATAGCTTGATAAGCTAGTGTCATATCATAACATACCGTATTCTGGTGTAGTAATAGTAACAATAACAGAAGGAGGTCCAATGGCTACCGTTATCGCCTGTACTGATATCACGTACGTGAAAGCCCCGCGCATGAGCAAAGAGTGCTTCTCAACTTGGCCCGGGCCTCGGAAAGTCACGTGACCTTTGCAAGCAGGGTCAAAGGTGCTTGAGTAGTTATAGATGATTAAGTAGCCCGTGATGATGCCATTCGATTGAGATGGTGGTTGCCATGACAATGTCATGATTGGCGGGAGAAATCCCTGAGGTTTACCCAGAGAATATGATAGACCGAGAGGCTCACTCGGAGCTGTGGGAAAATGTCAAGAAGATAATTAATCGCTCATTCCAAACCATTTCTAGAATGTATTTTCTAATAGGAAATAAATGTTCCCATAGTCAAATCAAAATGGCTACAAAGACAGGGCCATAGCAGAGGGTGGGGCACTGGGGGCGTGTGCCCCCCCCCAATATTTAAAAAAATTATAAGGAAATGACCAGTAGGGGCGTGGCTGTGCCCAATATTTTCCCCAATGTTTCTTTATCGTGCGGCTCCAATTTAGTCGAGGAGGAGGGGTGTAAAAAAATCGACTCACTACACAAAAGGTTTGACCACAGATTCTGATAGCTAGATACCCATAGCTTACGAATTGAATAGTTATTTATTGAAATTGTGGGGTAAGAGAGGCCTGCTACGTCACTTTATTCTGCCCCCAATCTTACGTGGCCTGCTACGGCTCTGAAAGAAATAAACGAAGCGGAAAGTTTGCCTTACTCAAACAGCATGAAGCGAAGTCAGGCGAAGAATTATCAATTCCATATTCGTTTCAAGACTTTGAGTGTAAATAAAATCTCTTCCTATCATTGATTCTTATAAACCATCCAATGAGCATTGTACTATCACAATGAGAGTTGTAAATTAAAGCAAACAAAAATGGTAGTTATAGGGATGTCCACTACCTGCTTGACTGGTCCTGAAATCTAGTTCCGCGCTCCATTCGCCATTCCCCACTTTGCTGGATGCCCTGACCTTGGCCTTGTAGTGTGTATACGGGGCAAGGTACGTCAAGCGGAGCCTCGTTTGCGGTAGGGGAGAGTCTATCGTGATTGGACCACTCGTATTGACGAAGTTGATCACGTGTGAGATTACTGGGCCTTCGCCATCACCAGGAATTACTGCTGACCAGGAAAGAGTTGCTGACCGTGGTCCCACATCAGTAGCTCTCACATCCCTTGGGTTACTAGGCAATCCTTGATTAAAACATTTAGTACAAAATACATCAGGTCTTGGGGAAACGCCGTGCGCCATTCCAACTGCAAATACACGCAAATGAACCAGTAGTCCAGTTTCGAGGTCCACGGTGCCTGCTGGTCATAGGCACTGAGGACGCATAAATACAATGCAAGCCTCGGTTTCAATTGAATCGATTGCAAATACAAGCGGGATCATGAAGTATTCACAGGTTTTTGCTTTGTTTTATTCCAAGTTCCAGAGGATTCTCGCTGTTATGCGCATGAAATTTGCCTCAAGTCGAGGCTTACACTGTATTTATGCGTCCTTAGTCTGTAAGTCCAGCGGTCATAGTGGAACTAGAAATTGGGCTATTCGATTTCTCCATGTTCATTTGCATGCAATGTGATAAGATAGCTTGGTAACATAAATAAGAGGGATGCCTATTTTTTTAAAAAAGAGTCCTATAAAGGATTAATAGAATATTAATGTAAATTTTATCGTTGTCAATCCCAGTGGGATTTTTTAAACAGAGAAATAGAAATAGTAATAAAATACTGTTCACAAGCGCAAATAAAGGCCCTGCACCTTCAATTAGATATCACTCACTTAGAGTCGTCCCAACGGTCACGTGACTTGCAACCATCCCGCCTCCAGGCAACCCGGGGTAGCTCGCATAGCACGTGATATTGCGTGAGCAAGGTACATCTCTTCCACTAGGAGCACGGCACGTGAAGGACTTAAGCACGTGATCAGCGGATGTGTAGTTGACCCGAAGCACGCTGGTGGCTCGTGTAGGCAAGCGAGAGATCCCCTGCGATAGTTGCGTCATCTCTTTCCCAGACGAATACCATTCAAAACCTATTAGGCTACCGTAGCCACGTGCAGAGCACGTGATATCGGTATGGCCATCGCGTGATGTGGGTAGTGTTTGATCGCTGATTGGCTCGATCACAGGGATAATGTCTATAAAAAATTATATATATTTCAATGCATTCTTTCGGTAACATTTTTTTTTTACTTGTAATTAGGGCCAAATTACACAGCTCACCTCCATTCGTGCACCAAGTACAAAAGCCATTAAAATGTAGGCGAATTTGCGCTTGCGTTTCTTAATTTTCATATTAGAAATATGCTTTATTGCATGTGCTTGCGCTTGGGTCTGGCAGGTTCTTAAGTGTTGCGTCTGGACTTGTGTGAGAAAGAAACCCTAAATATGACCGAATAACGTTCAACTTAATACTGTACTTGATAACCATTTGATTTTTGCTAGCCATGTCTTTACTACAAGGGATATCAAGTTGGTTAAGTGCACTTACATGTGCTGCATCCATATAACTCCATCCGCACGCAGTTTGCGCCTTTTCTTGCCGTCGGCATCAGTCTGACAAAGCGCGCTGCGAGCGGTACTTTAAAATAATTTGCACGAACAGATTTCTCATCTTCGTTTCCAGTAAATACCTGCAAAATAGTGCAATGAATAGTGAAGCTTTTCCGCAAGCTATAAGAAGCTTAACTTAAATCATGAACGTTGACAATAGCGTCTACTAGGGTTAATTTAAACCGCAGAGCTACTCGCCAAAAATGCGGTTTTCCGCCTATAGCTTATTGATTATAGCGGATTGAATAGATTCATTATAAGCCAGGAAGATAAAGTGTATATCTGCTCTCCCTCCTTGTAATGGTTCCACAAGTTCATACCGATTAGAGGATTAAAAATCACAACTAAAAGGTTTCAAACAGAAAACCCCGCATTCGTAACTACAATTATTGTTATGAAAAATTGCAAATTGCTAGATTTCCTGTGTAGTGACACCTTGTCTGATGGCATCTCCTGGTCCCTGTACCCCAACCACCGCAGGCCGTCATAACTGTAGACCACCCTGTAGTTCTTGACCCAGTACTTATTTCCTACATCACCCTGGGTGGCCACCCCGGTGACCGTATACACCGAACCCAGGTCCACCTGTAGAAATTCTGAAGGCCCTGACGTCACGCTGCACCAGGACGAGGCTCCGTATAGGCGCCCGTTATTGGCTGCGTGGGAGTTGTTTATTTTAGAGGACGCGGTCACGCGGGAAGATGGGATGCTGCCGGATTCAAGTCCGAGAGCGGTGAAACATTCTGGCAACAAGGAACAAAGCATAGTTATTTGTTCTTGACTCTTGTATCGTGATCACTGAAATATCAGAAAAGTTGTTTTTGTTCTCAATTTCCTACAATTTCTTAATTAGTTTTAATTCCAAATTCGAATTATTACGGCCAGGCACGGTATGAAAATGGTAGGATAATGCCATCTTAGTTAATCAGGGAATAATTCGGGTCAAATAGCTCCAGGAGCAGGAGTAAATTCGTCGTAAAACCTGGCGTTTACTAGTTATCAAACTCCCATAAAGCCGAAACAGCGATCCACAAAATTCCTTCAATTGTTCTTCAAAGTCTTGCGTTATACCTTTAGGGCGTCCATATACTTCCATTCTCATGGCGTAATATCTATGTTTTTCAATTGGCAGAAACTGGACAAATCGCGCAAGCTGAGGATCAGGGAAGTTGTGTTTGACGATACTAATCCCGTCTCTGTTGCCGCTGAATATCTACAGAAAAAAAATCCGTAAATAAATGGAGCCGGTACCGAGGAGCTCCATAGATATAGTTTGTGAGGTTGTCAGTGCAAATGGTGGATGGCAATTGCCAAGTGGCAGTTATACGACTAGTGATTATTGCAGGCCCGTACCCAGGATTTTTCTTGGGGGTGCGAAATCCGAAAGTGGACTTTCAACCGTTGTGTGTGTTTGTGTATGGGGGGGGGGGGGGGGGGGGGGGTGGGGGTTCGCACCCCCTGCGCCCCCCCCCCCCCCCCTTCGGGTACGGGCCTGTTATAGATAGTGATTATACGTAAAAATGAAGGTGTTAAATAAACTCAAGCGATGGCAAACCATACCTCAATTCCTTTTAATAGATAATCGTATGTTTTATTTTTCTGAATTTAAAAAACACACATTTTTGAAAACTCGGTTTTATTTGTCAATCGCCATTTGCCGCTTGCACTAACAACGTTTTTTGAAATAGGTGTATACAAATATGGTTAACTTGGCGACTTAGTTTTTTGGTGATCGAGCGGGAGCCCTGTGGCGTAACACGAATTTGGTGGCCCGCCCCTCCGCATGCGCACCGCTCTCCGCTGGTGAGTTGAATTAATTGAGAAAAAGAATTGAGAAAACGTTAACACAGACTGGATACTTTAATTATTTGTATAATCCCTGATGATACCATGCATCTATGTTTTTCTTTCAACCCAAAGTCACCTCCAAAGCAGCTACCAAAACTCGGTACAAGTGTAACCACTATACAGTCTTAATTAATCCGGAAAAAAAAATCCACGCAAAAGGAGCGAGTCATCAATATCACGAAAAGGGACTTGAGGCCGAATAGGGTGGATGATTTTGGACACTGTATATCACAATACGACTGGAGTGAAATAAAAATTTGTCCGCGGACCGCGTGGACCGTGGACCGCGGTTTTCTTTGTACTTCGTACAAAGAACAAGTAATAAAGTCTCATTTCGTAGAAAAAAAAACGTAAATTTGTTTACAATCTTTCAGGCGCACGATGAGAGCTCTATGAGAGCGGTGAAAGCTCCATGTCAAATCATCTGACAAAGATGAAACCTGATTTGCGGAAAAGTAATTGCTTAAAATGATCAAATGATGCAAGCCGCAATTCTTAAGGCCCGTCTACACAAGCACATTTTATGTGGCAAATTTATGTGGCAATTTTTATTTGCTCTTGTAGATGGTCGACAAATATTTGTTGTCAATTTGCGTCAGTAATGATTTTGTACAGCGGAGAGCATACAAACATACAAAATAAAGGCTAGGGTACAAAAAAAGATGGCGCCCATGATACACGACGAATGAGAAGAAATGCTGCAGCAATAGCCGCTGTTATGACGATGTATAAAATAGAAAAAAAAACGAGAAAATGTTGGGTGAAGGCTTGGAAAAGTCGTAGAGAAGCACAGGGCTTAGCGACTAATCTTGTTGAAGAATTAAGAATAACGGACCTCGATGGATTTCATAACTTCTTCCGGTAACAATAAGGAAACAAGTTTATCTGTCCATCCTTTCCCGGAGGCCACCATGTTTGGATGCGCCAATGGTGGAGACTGGGTCTACTTTACGGAGACTGGGGTCTACTGAATTCAAAATACTCGCCACATTCTATGTGGCGTCTCGTCCACAAGGACAAATTTCGATATTTAACAATTTTTATTTGCCAAATAAAGGCAAACGTTGGCTTTTCGACAAATGCATTTGCCACATAAAAATTTCCCAAATTTGATCATCTACACGAGCAAATAAAAATTGCCACATACACATTTGCCATCTAAAATTTGCTCGTGTAGACGAGCCTTTACAGTGTTCACCTAAAAGCATTGGAATGCTTCCCTCTGTGATGAAAATTCACTAAAACTCGACATATTTGAAAATGGCGAGATTTAATCAGCAAAAACTCAGCAAATTGATTATTTAAACTTGCTAATTAAAAATGATTGATAATAGGTCCAAGAGAATTTTGAAGATTAAAAACAAAGGAAATATTTAATATAACCTCCAACCGGACAATCTCTATATGTCATTTTCCAAAGTCCCTTGTTTTATAGTCAAACTTGATGAATAAAACCACAATTGAGAGGACACTTCCCTTTACGGACTTTTTGATCCCGAGGGTGTCCTGATATAGAGGTTCCTCTGTTCCATATGAATAGTCATTTTCGAGAAAAGGTAAAACTAAAAAGCCAAAGATAATAATCCCAGCAAAAAAAATAATCAGGAATAACGATAATTATAGCTGCTTTAAGGGACGCGCACTTTCCCGCTATCATCATCTATCAGTTGCACGCTATTTCTTTGTGTCCGCTTCTCACCTGAGCTTTGTTAATATAACTCCAAACGGCGCCATCTGTTGATATTTCGATTTTATATCGCTTAGTCCATTCTTTATCATTAGGATCAGGATCTCCTTGTGTCGCAACTGCACAAACTTCGTGTAACGCCCCAAGATCCACCTTTAACCAGGGAGAGTTATCTCTAGGCACCCATACACCAGTAAAATGCAGACGAGCTTTCGATGGAGCGTAATCATCATCCCACTTAGAACTCGCAGTTAGTCTAGCATCAGGGATAACTGTTTTGTCTGACACTCCGACCGCGGAAAACGAACAAGCTTGAACAAAACGCAATGTTGATAAATTCAGTTCCACAGAACATGCGTGGTGTGTCTGCTTGGGAGTTTGGGAGATTTGCTAACTTGCCCACTTATCGTTTAATCACATTTTCGAATTTCGCGGGCTATTTTCCTACACATAATACACTGTAAAAGAAACTTCTGCATTGTTGCTATTTTAGTATGATTGCAATTTAGTGCAAAAGGCGCAGAGGGGGTGGGGGGTGGGGGGATGCAGCGAAGGCTAAATAAATTACTGATATTGCCTCCTCTGAGCTGGACCAAGGAAACAAAGACGACCAACGTGACTCCACTCCGAATTTTCTAGGTTTGTATTATTGGTATTTGCTATCATTAATGATTTACCTTGTTTCGTAGTGTAGACCTCCACCTCGCATAGCGTGAGCAATGGGACATTAGACTTGATGGTTAGGTATCTGCCTGGCATGGCAGGTATGCAGTAGATGGACCGGACCCGAGCGTCCGGTATCGCGTACACGTCACCACACTTCGGGTTAGAAACTCCACCGCGTGTTCCGTCTTCCCCTAAAATGCAAAAAGGCAAGTCCAGTATTTTTAACGTAACCGTAATCTGCGGCATAGCCAGGATTTTTAACAGGAGGGCCCAAAAGGTCCTTTCAAGAACTTTCAGGAGAGGCCCTAAAGGTCCTTTTTTCCTGTATTGTAGATATTCTCATACATTTACTTGCTAAAAGGAGGGGGGGCCTGTGCCACCCCCTGGCAACGCCTCTGGTAACTTTCTCGCCTATCGCCCTACTGTTTTTTTCATTGGCTTGAACATTTGGAATTAAAACAAACGTCAACTCAAAGCTGAAATCATGGGTTCCTAACGAGCGGAATTAAATTTTAAAGATGCCAAAATACAACCAACTTTGTATTCAATCAAGAGAGCATAAGATAACTATGCTTTCTTGATTCAATGGATTAACATATCGCTACTTTTTGGGATCCGGAAAGCCCTTTTAACTAGGATTTTTGCTTAAGCATTCAATTTGTCATACTCACCAATCCTAAGCTCGAAGCTCCTAAGCCTGTTATCTTTATTGTCTTCTTTGTTAACTATGTAGACCTCTGTCACATGTGTACTGGTACCGAGGTCCACCATCCACCAAGGTTTAGCGTCACCGTTATTTGTGTGACTGCACATTTGACCACTGCCATATAAAGGTGTCAGGTCGCCGTCAACGGCTCTATACGCATACCCACCAGAAAAACTTGAGGATTGGGAGGCTGTTTTATTCTTTGCAACATTTTCTAGAAAAAATCAAGATACGACATCTCAGACATACGACATATTTAGAGGTTAAGAATTGGTGTTGACCACACCCAAAGAGCTATGCCCTTGATTTTGCGGGGGGAGGGGGGGGGCTTTTGCCGACGTTCACCCTCTTTTTTATGGGAGTAATCACATCCCCACCCCATCCTCTGAGCTTTACACTCTTACACTGTACATAGTTGGTCTGGTACAAAGCATACCCTTGTTATAGGCTCTACCTTTTTGCCTCCATGTTTGTTAGGGAGTGGTAACTCTTTATTAATTGTTTGTATTTGAAGACAAAAGGTTTGACTCAAAAGAATCATGCTTGATTGAAATCTGATACTTTATTGAGTAATATCGCTTAGTTCGATAAGTTACTCGCTCGGAAATTAGATATCAATATGTATTAAATAATGTATTGTACGTGAGCGTAAAAAAAAAACGCAGCGTGGTTATCGTTCTTTGGTTCCTGTTGTATAAATAGTCGAAGCAAATTTATAAACCTAATAAAGTGTACGAAAATTAGTGTCTTTAAGTTAAATAATCAGTTGACTTCCAGGTTGAGATATTAAGATGATGGTAAAACTTGTAACCACACAATGATCTTCGGCAATTAACTAAGAAGACAGAGGGGAAGTAGCTTAGCGAGCATATATTTTCTTATGTATTTTGATTGACATCTCGATCTACGTCACAAATGACTGGACCCGGGCCTTCCAGTTCACGGCCTTTTTTCCGAATGTTGACCAAAACACCTCAATATTGCAGATTTGGGTTATTCGCGTGACGCACATACCATTTTGAAGATAAAAATATACAGAATCGACCAAATATAACAATCTAACAAGGACTTTAAGTATCCCCCCGGGGTGCAAAGGAACAACAAAAAATAAAAACACAGACGTCAATTAACCAGGACTGCTCACCTCGTGTGTAGACCTCGACCTCGCAAAGAGTTAGCGCATCCCAACCAATGAGCCTTATTCCCACATATCTGCCGTTCATCCGAGGATTACACAGAATAGAGATCTTCTGACCAGCAAGGATCCCGTATTTGTCTCCGCACTTCACGTTATTCATGATATTTTCGTTGTCACCTTGAGGTAATTTCAGTATCACATTCATGAGGTACATGCCATTTCCGGTAATGCCATTATTATACACGAGGTAATGTCAGTATCATACACGAGGTAATGTCAGTATCATACATGAGGTAATGTAATGTCAGTATCATACATGAGGTAATGTAATGTCAGTATCATACATGAGGTACTGTCAGTATCATACATGAGGTAATGTCAGTACCATACATGAGGTAATGTCAGTATCATACATGAGGTAATGTCAGTATCATACATTGTTGGTCAGCGGTCTGCTGGTCAGCGGCAGACCGTTTCACTGTACGATTGAAGTCCGCCATGTTGGATTGGAAATAAATGTACAGTCACTCATAGTTAGCTCATTGCTCGTCCTGTGTACGCGACTTGGTGTCAGAAGTGGGATATGTCGAACCCGAAGAGACCGGAGCTAAAGCAGGCCGGAAATATTAGCGAAAATTCCAAAAACTTCGAGCTCCGATTCAACGATTACTGCATACAAGCGAACTATCGGGACCTGGGAAAAGGCCCCGGAACAGAACGCCTGGAACACTACAAGAGCCCCCTTCTAGAAATATCGGCATTGCGATCCTCCCTACCCGATGAAGCTTTGTCCGTCCTTAGATACACTATCGAGCCACAAATATGAGGAAGAGAAGAAAAAAAAACATGGATTTGGATGGAAAAACTACGAGCCCACTACACAGGCACCACAGGGAGCTCGCTGTTGACCGATCGATTCAAGTTCTGGACGTCATGTCAGCGGAAACATGAGTCAATACAAGAATGGGAAGTGAAGGTCCGTCAAGCTAGCAGCCTTTGTGGCTATGGAAAGCTCAACGACGAACTATCCCGAGACAAATTTATCTTTGGTCTCAGTGAAGAACAGATGCGAACAGAGCTGCTGAAAACAAACATCAAACCTGACACCTCAAAGAAAACTTTGACGGATGTGGTTTCTGAAGCAAAATCAATAGAATCTGCAAAGAAGACAAGTAAGCTCATCGCTGACTCGTCGGCAAAAGGAATCGAAGAGGAAGTACATTGGACAGGCCTTAGACACAGCCAAATGAAACTGCGACGAGATCCAGAAACCTGCTTTGGGTGTGGCGACCGAAGAGGACCCCACCCCTGGAAGGAATGCCCCGCCAACGGCAAGTCATGTTCTAAGTGTGCTGGCAATGATCATTTCGCCCGAGTCTGTTTAGAAGAACACAATCCCCAAGCGTCCGGTTCGAACCAGCGACAACAACAAGCGAGAGGAAGACCTCAGGCAAGGGGATATAACCAGCGCAGTCGGCGGGGCTATCCACGTGCCCGCGCCTCGCCTCGACCAAGGGATGTCCATTACACCGATATATGTGAAGAGCAGCAATATGGTTCAGCTCCCAACCCCGACTATGGCTTCGATATGTACGCACTGGAAGCACAAGTACACAACATAGATACATACAGCCCCTCCAAAAGCCCGGGAAAGCGCTATTTCACAACTCTACCACTTTCAACGACAGGGTCGTCTTTCAAACCGGTCAAGTTTCAGATCGACACAGCAGCTACCTGCAACACGATGTCTTACAACACACTGCAGTCAGTGCTACCAGACGCAGAAATCAAGCTGTCCCCATATCTCCTGTCCCCCTATGGAAACTCTAAGCCACTCCAACCAGTTGGCCAAGTAGAACTGGTATGCGACAAGTCGGACAAGTACGAAACACTAGTCTTCCAAATCTTACCAGACTCCTGCATTGGCCTTAAGCCTGCACTACTCTCTGGGAGCGACAGTGAACTCCTCGGACTAATCAAGGTGCAAGCAGAGGAGATTAATTCCCTTTCCTCGTCAGTGGTCCACACTGCCACCAAGACCGAAGATCTTCCAGGGTTCCAAACGACACCTCCAAAAGTAGGTGAGGTCAGTCAGCACGGCATACGTCCACCCCACGAAACGAAAACACCCTTGGAATGCAACCACCTTCCTAAAGTACACGGAATCACCACAAACCCGTGTCAGCCCACTCCCTCTCCTTCAGCGCCAATCAGGGTTACAAAAGACCTCCGCCTCCAGCCACCGGGCAATCTGAGAAAGGAAGACATACTTACTCAGTACGCCGACAGCTTTGAAGGACTCGGATTCTTGGGTCCCCCTGTACACTTCCAGTTAGACAAAAGCATACAGCCTGTTCAAATACCGGTTCACAGAATACCAGTAGCCAAACTAGAAAAGGAGAAAAAAGGCCTGGACCGGTATGTCAAGGCCGGTGTCCTCGCCAAGGTGACCGACCCAACAAGTTGGTGTTCAAACGAGCTAATACGAGAAACACCAAAGAAATTCAGAGTGTGCATAGACCCAAGAAGCCAAACAGTAAACAAGGCCATCAATCGCCCAATACACCAGATGCCCACCTTAAACGAACAGCTTCACAAGCTAAGTTCAGCGAGATGTTTCTCCCTTGTTGATGTCAAAGAAGGGTTTCTACACACTCCTCTCGATGAGGAATCGTCATGGCTGACAACAATGCACACATCATACGTAAGATACCGTTGGCGCCGCCTACCATTTGGAATCAAGAGCGCATCAGAGGAGTTTCAGATGCGACTGTTAACCGCACTTGAAGGCCTGGAAGGCATCATATGTATCGCAGACGGCATCCAAGAATTCGGAGAGGGACATATTTCGAAGAAGCTGAGAAAAATCACGACAGACGATTCGTCGCCCTGATGGAACGCTGTAAACGAGAAATATCAAGCTCAATGCACAGAAGCTTCAGTTCAAGCTGACAGAGCTCAAATTTATGGGAACCATAATCTCGGACGAAGGAATGAAACCGGATGCAGACACGATAACAGCCATAACTGAGATGCCAACACCAAATAACAAGCAAGCACTACTTCGATTCATTGGAATGGTGAACTATCTCGCGCCGTTCTGCCCAAACCTGAGCACAGAAATACAGCCGCTGCGCATGCTAACCCAGGACGCCGTTACTTTCAACTGGACTGAAGCACAAGATAGAGCGTTCAAGAAAGCAAAACAACTGATCTAATCAGCTCCTGTCTTAGTCTACTATGATCTTCACAAGCCAGTCGTGCTACAGACGGACGCCAGTGACTATGCTGTCGGTGGAACTCTGCTCCAACCCAATGACGAGGGTAAACTCCAGCCGGTGGCTTTCACTTCCTCAAGTATGAGCCCAACAGAACAACGCTACTCACAAATCGAGAGGGAGTGTTTGGCTATCTGTAACGGTTTCCAGAAATTTGACCAGTGGCTATACGGCAAGTCAGATATCGAAGTTCACACCGACCACCAGCCCCTCGAAACCATCATGAAGAAACCTCTCAACAAGGCTCCCGCACGCTTACAGAAGATGATCATGAAGTTCACACCGACCACCAGCCCCTCGAAACCATCATGAAGAAACCTCTCAACAAGGCTCCTGCACGCTTACAGAAGATGATCATGAAGTTCACACCGACCACCAGCCCCTCGAAACCATCATGAAGAAACCTCTCAACAAGGCTCCTGCACGCTAACAGAAGATGGTCATGAAGTTGCAGCTCTATCAATTCAAGCTTACCTACAAAAGAGGCCCGACCCTCTACCTGGCCGACACTCTCTCTAGAGCAGCCCTTCCTCAACCCATTGCCGCTAAAGTAACATCTTTCGAAGTATTCCGCACAGAGATGGCGGCCAGAGACACCGACAAGAACCCAAGGCTAACAGAGAACACTGAGAGCCAAATAAGGGAAGAGACAAGCAAAGATACTACATTGGCAGCCTTACAAGACGTCATCATACATGGATGGCCAGAAGACGAAACACGCCTGCAACATTCGCTCCGCCCCTACTGGTGCTACAGGGACGAGCTGTCAGTACAGAACGGCATAATCTACGAAGGCATACAAGTAATGATAACCCAATCAATGTACAAAACCATGCTCTACAAGATACACGCAAATCATTTTGGCGCAGAATCCAACATACGCATGGCACGTGAAGTCCTATTCTGGCCAGGGATGAGGAAAGCAATTCAGGACGCATGTGAATCCTGTGGCACTTGTGCCCAATATGGACAATCAGCCCCAAAGGAACCCATGCGGTCTCTACCCATACCCACTAGACCATGGGAGATAGTCAGCCAGGATACATGTGAAATAGACAAGCAGAACTATTGGGTCACGGTCTGTCACTTCTCTGACTGGATTGAAGTGGACAAACTGGAAGACACCCTGGCTCCCACAGTCATCGAGAAAACTCAGGCACATTTTGCGAGATATGGCATTCCGGTGAACTGCCATACTGACAACGGTCCCCAGTTTATAAGCAAGGAATACAAGACAGTTCTCAGCTGACTATGGCTTCAAGCACACAACGTCGTCGCCATATCACCCAAAAGGCAATGGAAGAGCTGAGGCTGCTGTCAAGGTCGCAAAATCAATGCTGAAAAAGGCAAACGACTTTCAAAACGCGATGCTGATGTACCGAAACACCCCGCCTCAAGGTCACACCTACTCGCCAGCGCAACGCATGTTTTTGAGACTTACAAGAACCACACTACCCACCACAGAACAACTCCTGGCTCCATCCATGGTAAACTTTGAAACCGTAAAACAGGAAATAGTCAAGAAAAGGAGTGAAACGAAAGCGTACTATGACAAGACAGCAGGAACACAGCAAAGATCTCTTGACATAGGCAACTATGCCTACGCCAAACCACGACCAAATCAACGCGGGCAACCATGGCGCTATGGTGAAGTCGTCGAGAAAGATGAAACAGCAAGGTCGTACACAATACGAACTCCGCGCGGAATCAACATCAGGAGGAACAGAGTCCAGTTAAGACCCGCAGCGCCACCACCAACTGACGACCGACTGCAGATGATGGTGATGAGATACCCAGCATCGGAGCCTTATATCGCCAATCCAGCCCAGTTCAGTCAGCCCACAGGGATCACCCACAATACACCGCAGATACACAAAAGCCAGGTTTCGTCACACCAGGCTGAAGAGATCAATAAATCAAACCCCATGGATGGGCTCGCGGTAGAAATACCTCTGCCTCAAGACACCCAAGGACAACCGGAAACGCTCAACCCGGCAAGACAGACAAGATCTGGGAGGGAAGTCAAAACTCCACAGAGACTTAAAGATTATCTTCTCAAGTAGCTGATGTTTAGAACCACTCTTCAGGGACCATCATAGGAACACTGTAGAACGTTATGGTTAACCGTTAAGGCGTTGTTTGTTTTATTTTATTATAATTTAATTTTCGTTAATAAGGGGGAGATGTTGGTCAGCGGCAAACCGTTTCACTGTACGATTGAAGTCAATCATATTGGATTGGGAATAAATGTACAGTCACTCATAGTTAGCTCATTGCTCGTCCTGTGTACGCGACTACATGAGGTATGTCAGTACCATACATGAGGTAATGTCAGTATCATACATACGGTAATGTCAGTATCATACATAAGGTAATGTCAGTATTATACATGATGAGGTAATGTCAGTATCATACATCAGGTAATGTCAGTATCATACATGAGGTAATGTCGGTATCATACATTAGGTAATGTCAGTACCATACATGAGGTAATGTCAGTATCATACATGAGGTAATGTCATTATCATACATGAGGTAATGTCAGTATCATACATAAGGTAATGTCAGTACCATACATGAGGTAATGTCAGTATCATACATTAGGTAATGTCAGTATCAAACATGAGGTAATGTCAGTACCATACATGAGGTAATGTCAATATCATACATGAGGTAATGTCAGTACCATACATGAGGTAATGTCAGTACCATACATGAGGTAATGTCAGTATCATACATTAGGTAATGTCAGTATCAAACATGAGGTTATGTCAGTATCATACATGAGGTAATGTCAGTATCTTACATGAGGTAATGTCAGTACCATACATGAGGTAATGTAATGTCAGTCCCATACATGAGGTTATGTCAGTATCATACGATGAGGTAATGTCAGTATCATACATGAGGTAATGTCAGTATCATACATGAGGTAATGTCAGTATCATACATGAGGTAATGTCAGTATCATACGATGAGGTTATGTCAGTATCATACATGAGGTAATGTCAGTATCTTACATGAGGTAATGTCAGTACCATACATGAGGTAATGTAATGTCAGTCCCATACATGAGGTTATGTCAGTATCATACGATGAGGTAATGTCAGTATCATACATGAGGTAATGTCAGTATCACACATGAGGTAATGTCAGTACCATACATGAGGTAATGTCTGTATCATACATGAGGTAATGTCAGTACCATACATGAGGTAATGTAATGTCAGTCCCATACATGAGGTTATGTCAGTATCATACATGAGGTAATGTCAGTATCACACATGAGGTAATGTCAGTATCATACATGAGGTAATGTCAGTACCATACATGAGGTAATGTCAGTATCATACATAAGGTAATGTTAGTATCATACATGAGGTAATGTCAGTACCATACATGAGGTAATGTCAGTATTATACATGAGGTAATGTCAGTATTATACATGAGGTAATGTCAGTATCATACATGAGGTAATGTCAGTATCATACGATGAGGTAATGTCAGTATCATACATGAGGTAATGTCAGTATCATACATGAGGTAATGTCAGTATCATACATAAGGTAATGTCAGTATCATACATGAGGTAATGTCAGTATCATACATGTGGTAATGTCAGTACCATACATGAGGTAATGTCAGTATCATACATGTGGTAATGTCAGTATCATACATGAGGTAATGTCAGTATCATACATGAGGTAATCTCATTATTATACATGAGGTAATGCTAGTATACATAGGTTATTTCAGCAATACACCAAAAACTGGAATTCGACTCTGCCAAATATTTGTCTTAAACCTGATGAAGAAGTCTTATTAAAGACGAAAATTTGGCAGAGTCGAATTCCAGTTTTTGGTGTATTGTATTCATTGTTCTGGTACGAGATCACAACAGTTTGGGCTTTTTGATTCTATAAGGTTATGTTAGTATACATAAAGGATATGTTAGTACCACCTCACCTATGCGAAGCTCGAATGTCTTATCCCACAGGCGCTGTGTACCGTACGTCCCATCCCTGTTGGTAATCACGACTTCAGCGATTGGTTGCGAGGATCCCAGGTCCACTCTCCACCAGGGGTCAGTCATACCCTTAGTATGGGTGCAAGTGTTAGCAGGGTAGTCGGGGTTAGGGTCCCCATCAACAGCTCGAGTCGCCACGCCACTATGGTCAGTCGACGGTTGGTAAGCCGTTTTTCTTAACGCTACGTTGCCTGAAAAAAAGAAGAAAATTTTTACCTATGCATATTAGCGGAGCCCCATACCTAAGAAAAAGTGGTATATAAAACAAATATGGTAACAAATATTGGTAACCCATGGACTCGAGTTTTCGTGACGCGATGTCCGTCAGTCCGTCCGTCCCTTTAAAGCATCGTATGAAAACCAAACTTGGCAGGTGTCATGTATGTGTCAAGGGAAGTGCAAAACTGTGGTCACGTGATTGGTGACGTCATTGATGACGTCACTAGAAGCAAAAATATGCTGACTACATAAAATATAAAAAAAAATATTTATATTTCACGTGGGAAACATCATATGGCAACCAAACTTGGTAGGTGTCATGTATGTGTCAAGGGCGGTGCCAAGATATGGTCACGTGATGCGTGACGTCATCGATGACGTCACTTTAAGAAAAACTATCCCGATGTCTTTATTATATTCATATCTCCATGTATGTCTCAAGAGGGGTGCACCAATATAGTCGCGTGATTGTGACGTAATTGATGACGTCACTCGAAGCAAAAATATGCTGACGTCATCAAAATAAAAAAATATATATTTCACGAAAGAAATATCATATCTGTCATATGGCAACCAAACTTGGCAGGTGTCATGTTTGTGTCAAGGGGGTGCAAAAATATGGTCACGTGACTTGTGACGTCATCGAGCACGTTACTAAAAGCAAAAACCATTCCGATTTAATTAAGAACAAAAATATCCATATCTCATGAACAAAACATCATATAACAACCAATCTTGGTACGTTTCATGACGGTGTCATGGGGTGCACCAATATAATCACGTCATTGATGACGTCACTAGATGCAAAAATATGCTGACATCATCAAAATAAAATAAAATATACATCTTGTGACAACAAAACTCGATAGGTGTTGTGTTAATTTTGACCTGTCAAAATGGGTAATTAATAACGTAGATCAATTAGTACACCAATCAGAATGGCATGTTGGTAATGCCAGGTTATACGATATTTAATCTCAAGCATGTGATGTGATTGCTCAGTTCACCGTCCTATTCAACTGAGAGCACGCTTAGCTTTTTTCCACACCCACCCTCCCAAGTGGGGGTTTATTCATTTCATCGTATTTTATTATTATTCATACTTCACTTGTAATTTAGATCAGCGCCAGATTTTAATAAATTAATTGAACCCCAGCCGTGTTTACTCTTTTCACAGATGGTCACGTGACGTCATCGATGACGTCAATAAATTAAAACTACCCTGACGCCTAAACATTGTATGACAACTAAACTTGTTATGTGTCATGTAGATGTGGGGGAAAGGGGGTCTAACAAGTTGGTCGTGTTAAATCGTTGACGTCAAAAAAACAGTTAATATTTCTTAAATTACTAAGAAAAAATAAGCAAAGATTTGGTCGTTTTAAGCTCCGCTTTTAGGAAATGCCTAAATCTATACATTATCTGTGTATAATGTTGTTTGGTCTTAGAAATATGTAAAATGCGTCCGTGTGATGACGACGTGATTGACCGATTGGACCAGACACATGCATGCTCTGTTCACGTGATAACACAGGATATTGTGACGCATGAATGACTGTTACGCGACTCACCTGATTGGATCATCACACCGTAGATCTCCAGACGCATGCATGCCACGCCCACGTGGTTCAAAGGGACGATGCGTATTACTCGAGCTATCGGCTTGGCGTAGATGGTGCTCTGCACAATGCTGTCACGATCAAGATTACCAACAAACTCCTGCACAAGAGAAGGGAAGCAGTGACAATAAAGAAGCTACCGACAAACTCCTGCACAGAAAAGCAGTGAAAATAAAGGGATCACCGACAAACTTCTAAGCAGCCCCGAGAACGCGGCTATCCCGAAAACTTACTTTAAGCTCCCAGCTCTAAAATGTTCAGTTTTCTTTACTCGGATAACTCGAACTCCCTGTTAACTCGATCTAGTTCCGTACGAGAACGTCATCTTTACTACTAGAAACTCAAGTTTTCCGCTAATTCGTACTGTTTTTCATCCGGGGTTTTCGAGTTAGCGAGGTCTCGTTGTTTACAAGTAATCTACCAATGACCTTCAAAAACTCATAGTAACTGAGAATAAGAATTACAACGACATGACGGAAAAACATGACGTAACGCTTCAAATAAGCTCATTTCAGATCTAATAAGGCGGAGAATGTCTCTTTGTGGCAGTATAAGGTGGCGAGTTTGAAAATTTTTAGCCGGTAGTGCAATGGCAGTAGGAACAGATTTGTTATTGGGCCATTTTAGCGAAACTTATATAAGGAAATGTCATGGCCTGTCTGGAATTGAGCTGTCGGAGATTGAGCAATCGTGATTATGTAAATTATTCCTGAGGTCTAATTATCTAAACTATTTTTAATTAAGAGATTAGTTGATCACAATAGATACTTGTTGCAGCTGTGTAAATAGACGCCTAGCCTTTTCCTGATAAAACGGTATAAAACACGCTGGTACGACAGAACGATAGAACGAGACGACAGTGAACAGAGACAGCGAGCAGATCCAGAAATCAACTGTAACTACTACAAAATCATTATCCATCTTCAAATAAATGTTCTTTTAAATTCACAACACAAAGTGGCGACCACGAAGGGACACACGGCTTAAACAGCAAGAACCTAGCGGATAAGAACGGATTTGTCAAGATGGAGAAGCTAACTAAGGAGTTAGAAGCGAAGCTTAAAACGTTGAGATTTCGAGTGCTGAAAACAAACGATGTCCTGACAAAGGATAAACAAGCCTTGGAGCGACATTACAACTCTATCACGAACGGGATTAATGCGGTGAGTGATATCAAAGAGCAGCTAGAAGAAAAGAAATTCGCGAAGGGCGAGAGCGAGGAAGAAATAGGACAATGGGGCGAAAGCGTAGAGAAAGAGTTAGAGGACGCAGATTCCGCTAACGCAAAACTTCAGGCTGCCATACAATATGCGCAAAAAGAAGAAGAAGACAAGAGATGCCACGAGAGCCATCTTAAGCAGCTGAAGTATCAGCAGGAACTACTTCAACAAAAGGCAACATTTGAGAAGGATCAAAACACCACTTCGAGCATGGATCGGTCAGCTAGCAACAACAGTGCTACGAACACTAAACTTCCGAAATTGACCATCACGAAGTTTAATGGAAAGTCGGAGAATTGGCTGTCGTTCTGGGGAAAGTTTAGCTGTGAGGTTGACGCCACAAACGCATCCCCAGTAACGAAATTTGCCTACCTCAAAGAGTATCTTATACACGAAATCAGACAAGATATTGATGGATTGCCGTTCACTGCTGAGGGCTATGAAAAGGCTAAAACCATACTAAAGGAAGAGTACGGGAACTCCAGCGATATTATAAATATCTATATCAAAAACATTATGGATTTGCCGGTCATAACAGGCACAAGCCCACGAAAAGTGAAAGACTTTTATAAAACACTGCGATTTAATGTGCAGAGCTTGGAAACACTGGGACGGTTGCGCGACGTTCGAGGAAATGTTCGTGGCACGCTCGACAAGTTGAAGGGGATTAAGTCCGATCTGGTGCGGGGCTGTGACGGATGGCGCGATTGGGGGTTCAATGATCTATTACAACAACTTAAGCGCTGGACAGAGATTAACCCTGTTGAAAGTAACTTTGAGGATAAAACAAAGTCTAACAATTCTCAACAAGCGCGATCATCTAGGCTATATCAAACAAGTACCGTTAATTGTTCTGAAGATCAACGGGCCGTGAATAACCTTACATGCGTTTATTGTGGCGGTGCTCACAAAGGGGTTGATTGTGCAAAGGTTACCGACATAAAGGAACGGAAACGGATACTCGTCAAAGAGAAACTGTGTTTTAATTGCACCAAGGGAAAACATCGTGCTGAAGAATGCAAAAGCAAGTCAAACTGTTTTAAATGCAAACAGCGCCACCACACGTCTATCTGCGATTCGGATGTAAAGTCCAACAGCAACCCACTACTTGTCACCGCAGGAGTCCCCGTTGGTCAAGTTGTATATCCAGTGGTCATTGTGGATGTCGAAGGAATTAAATGCCGAGCGTTACTGGACACGGGTGCCGGGAGTTCGTACGCATCAGCCGCGCTGCTTGATCGACTCAAAAAACGGCAAGATCTCACAGCAAAGTACGCAGAGATAATAGAAGAACAAATTACCGAAGGAATCGTAGAGGCCGCCGAAGGACCGAGCATAGGCAGGGAATTCTATATCCCTCACAAACCCGTCTTACGTACTCAAGCTGAAAGCAGTAAATTACGTATCGTCTACGACGCGTCAGCTAAGGAACACAGGGAGGCGCCATCACTTAATGACTGTCTACACAAAGGACCGCCATTACAGAACAAGATTTGGGACGTTCTAGTTCGTGGGAGGTTCAACACTGTTGCGATAACCGGTGATCTACAGAAAGCATTCTTACAAGTACGCGTGAGAGAATGCGACCGTGATGCAATGCGATTTCATTGGCGTACAAATGAACACTCTCCAGTACAAACACTAAGATTCACGAGGGCATTGTTTGGTCTCGCGCCATCTCCCTTTTTGCTGGGGGGAGTAATCGAGGCTCATTTGGATACCTGGGAGGAAAAAGAACCGGAGGTGGTCTCGAGGATCAGGAAGGAACTTTACGTTGATGATTTAATTTCCGGCGCTAGCACCGTGAAAGAAGCGAGGGAACTAAAGGAGAAAGCTACACAGATATTTCAAGATGCTGGTTTCAAACTACACAAGTGGCACTCCAACGCCAAGGAGCTCGAGTCTGAAGGACCCGCGAGCGAGGATTCAACTTACGCCAAACAAGAGCTAGGAGTACCAGTCAACGAGGAATGCAGCTTACTCGGGCTTGGCTGGCAAACCGGAGAAGACAAGCTGAGCGTGACAATACCGCAAGGGAACTTTGCGCCGACAAAGCGAGGGATTTTAGCGAAGCTCGCTAGAGTTTATGATCCCCTGGGACTTTTATCGCCCACCACTCTTAGCGGTAAATTGGTTTATCGTTCCGTATGCGACGCCAAGATGGCTTGGGATGCACCGATCTCGGATGAATTGAAGAAAGTATGGTCTAAGTGGGAAAACTCTTTTCCCCAGAGAGTTGAAGTGCCAAGGTCGCTAGTGACTCACCGTGAAGTAATCAAGAGCATAGAACTGCACTCGTTTGGAGACGCTTCAGCGCAAGGTGTCTCTGCTTGTGTTTACGCCGTCGTCACGCAAGAGTCTGGCGTTAATCAAGGTCTGGTGGCAGCTAAAGCAAGACTGGCCAAGCAAGGTCTTACAATACCACGCTTGGAGTTAGTGGCTGGCCATATGGCCGTTAACTTAATCAACAATGTCAAGGGAACTCTTGATGGACTTCCGGTCAGCGGTCTGCACTGCTGGCTCGACAGTACAGTTGCACTCTACTGGATAAACAACCAAGGCGACTACAAGCAGTTTGTGTCCAACCGAGTACACAAGATAAACAGTCACCAAGATGTCTCGTGGCATCACGTGCCAACCAAAGACAATCCCGCTGATCTCGGAAGCCGAGGGGGGAGCGTTGTGAATGCTGACATGTGGTGGAAGGGTCCGGAGTGGCTGTCAGAACCCGGATGCTGGCCTGAAGGCATAGTACTCGAACAGTCAGTAGAAAGCAAAGCGGAAGCTAAGCTTGTTAGACAAGTACTGTCGTTGGCTGTGGCGGAGCGCAACGAAATCGACGAGCTCCTCGAGAAATACCCGCTACACAAAGCTGTGAGGATATGCTGCTGGATGCGCAGATTTGCGTACAACTGTCAAAGTCGCAAGAAAGGTGTCAAGAAAAGAACTGGGCCCTTACTAACAGAGGAGACAGAGATTCAAAGGTGCTTCTGGATCAAGCAAGCCCAGAACAGCTGTGATCTGTCAGACGATCGCATCGCGCTCAACCTACAACTCAACGGAGACGGTCTACTCGAGTGCCGAGGGCGAGTCCAGGGCCAGTATCCAGTCTACCTACCACACGTACATATATACACTCAGCGCATAGTAGAGGAGGCGCATTTGCGCACTATCCACGGGGGAGTGGGACTCACTATGGCAAAAGTACGCGAAGACTTCTGGGTCCCGAGGTTGCGACAGCTGGTGCGAAAGGTGCGCAAGAAATGTCATGGCTGTAAGCGTTTTCAAGCAGTGGCATACTCGACCCCGCCACCCGCAGACCTTCCTGTTACAAGGACGCAAGGTACCAGCGCCTACCAAGTCATCGGCGTAGACTTCGCTGGGCCAATCAAATACCGTGTTGCCAGACAGAAAGAAGAAAAGGCGTACGTACTACTGTACACCTGCAGCCTTACGAGAGGAATCTACCTTGACCTCCTACCAAGCCTAGAGACTCCAGACTGCCTTCATAGTCTGAAGCAGTTCATCGCACGCCGGGGGAGGCCAGATCGCATCTACTCAGACAACGGACGAACATTTGTGGGGGCGGAGAAGTGGATCAAGCAGGTAATGCAGGATGAGCGCCTACAAGACTATCTCTCAGTCAACCAGATAAGATGGCAGTTCAACTTGAGTCGTGCGCCCTGGTGGGGAGGCCAGTTTGAACGAATGATAGGTCTCGTCAAAGCAAGCCTACACAAGTCTATCGGCCATGGGATGTTGTATTGGAAGGAGCTACAAGAGATCCTGCTAGATATGGAAATCACACTAAACAACAGGCCGCTGAGTTATATAGAGGACGACGTGCAGCTCCCACTTCTAACGCCACACTCGCTTCTCTTTATCAAGAGCAACACCTTACCAGAGATACAAGCGCATCACATACAAGACACAGATCTGCGCAAGCGCGCCAAACATCTCATTAAGTGTAAAGACGCGGTCTGGAAGAGATGGACAGATGAGTATCTGCGCGGTCTTCGTGAGCGTCACCGTGCAAAGGCCGGAGCACCGGACACCAAGCCTACAATCGGCGAAGTGGTTATCGTTAAATCCGAGGAGAAGAATCGCGGCAAATGGCAGTTGGGAATTGTGAGTTCCTTAATTACTAGCAAGGACGGCGAGGTGCGAGGGGCGAAGCTTCGTGCTGGGAAGTCATACATCGAACGCCCTGTACAACTCCTGTATCCGCTAGAACTGAAGGTCGATGATGTCGTGCGAACTCAACCTGATGAGAGACTCCGGCCCAACGCTGCAGAGTTTAGGCCACGGAGAGATGCCGCAGCTGCCGCTAGACTACGCATGCAAGGCATTGCGGACGACGCAGAAAACCTATGATCGGGAGACGAACCGTACAATACGAACACTAAGCGTTTATACAGCTATAGAGTTTTGTTATACATAGAGACACTCAAAGGAACATTGAGACATTACTAGAATTCAACATGCTATTCCAATCTCCTCAGTTAACATATATCTTGCTCAAGATATATGGGGGGAGTGTGTCGGAGATTGAGCAATCGTGATTATGTAAATTATTCCTGAGGTCTAATTATCTAAACTATTTTTAATTAAGAGATTAGTTGATCACAATAGATACTTGTTGCAGCTGTGTAAATAGACGCCTAGCCTTTTCCTGATAAAACGGTATAAAACACGCTGGTACGACAGAACGATAGAACGAGACGACAGTGAACAGAGACAGCGAGCAGATCCAGAAATCAACTGTAACTACTACAAAATCATTATCCATCTTCAAATAAATGTTCTTTTAAATTCACAACAGAGCCAAATAAACTCAGTTCCACCTTCCCTTGATAGTGTTGGTGTGACTGTACAAGCAAATTCATCCCGCAGATGTCGAGACTAATCTAAAAGCTGAAATATTTTCCTCTAAACATGTATAAAACTTGTTTTAGTTGAGTCAATCTAACATCATCTGGAGGGTACGACAACGAGAGAACAAACTGCAACAATCGACAGGGATTGTTAGATAGTCTGATTAACCAAAACGCCCCCCCCCCCCCCTTGCGTATTAACCATCCCCCCCCGACACACACACGGGAGATACCTGTATGAGTATCGTTAATCTGCCGAAAAAGTCCCTACAACTATGGCAATGACTATCAACCCCTTTCACCGCATACCCGCGTTTCGCCGTTCTCCTTGTAATCTTTGTAAACACTGCCGTCCGGTGAGAAAGTCAGCTTAAAACTTAACACCCATTGGTCAGCAACAGAGTTTCCCTGGGTGGCCAGGCCACATACGATGTGGGGGGTCCCCAGGTCGATTTCCAAGTATCTTCCAATACTTGCTCCCAGAATGCACCACGATGCACCCTCTGTGTAAGCTAGCCTTGCCTTGTCGCCAATTTGGGCTCCGGACGAATCAGTTATTTGGTTGCCGCTGATTTGTTTATTTTGCATTCCAAGAGGTGAGTCGTAGCAATTTCCTGGGGATTTATCCATAAAATGCGTACATAAAATGCGTACATGCGTACATAAAATGCGTATTCTTAAAAAGATGCGGTCGATACCATTCTTATAATATTTCCGCGTGGCAAAATGACTTGACGCGTTATGCTAAATGTCACGCAATCCGTCTATCGGAATTTCGTTGCAGTTTTACATTCGGGCCTTTAATAACTTTTAAACAGGAAATAGCGTTGAAGGTGCACAAAATACAAATAATACAGAGGTTTTAAATACAAAATTTCGTTTTATGGATCTAACTTCAATCTAAAGTATAAATGTTTCGCTTCTTTGAACACCGATCCCACCGATATCGACAAGTCTGTTAGACGATAATGATCCATAGAATTACAAGTGCGATTAATTTGTTCAGATCTGGTTCTGCTCGAATTCCCTTTATGATCGTCTTTGCAGGAACAATAAGGGGATTTGAAAGTCGTGAAATCCATCACTTCGTCGCAATTGTGCATATCACAGAGTGCACAGAAATAGAATATGTCAGAGTTTTAGAAGTTAAGTCGCTTGAGGAAGGTTAGATTATACCTGAAGTATGTTGCAAGCCATAGAGAACCAAAAGCAAAACCCGGAAACGGTCCACCGCGACAACCATGATGCTTCCCCGAAATGAACGCGTATAAAGTGATAGCTAAAGATGACGTCATAGGGTTAAAAGAACAGGTCACGTCACATAAAATACCCCTTGTTTGAGGATGAGTTAAACTGACAGTCAGCTATGATCAGTTAAACTTACAGGTAGCTATGATAAAAAACTTGTTTCGAGTCATCTCGAAACTAAAAAATGATAACGCAAGAAAAAAAAAACATTTAGTTTCTGGTCGTTCTTCATCGGGAGCATGCGGGGTTTCAGCAAAAATAAAACGTGCATTTGTTTAGTGGCCATGCAGCTCAATTTATTGCACGATTTAATGCTTCCTAAACCGGCAATTTGAATATCTTTAGACGAGCATTCAGCTTTCATGTATTTCTATAAAAAATTATCTTTATTATTTGCTACTGCGTGTTATCGTTCGCGAACGACAGAAACACCCGTCATTTTATTTAAGTACTTATGTTTTACAAGGCTTGTCTTATTTAATAATTTGCTAATATTTTGATAATGGGATACTCGTGACTCCTTGGTTGACAAGATCAGGCGGATACAGTTTAAAGAGCCGCACGTATGCATAATATGAAAAGCTACATTTGTAACCGCTGTATTGTTTAAACACCATTTGTTTTGTTTTGTCTAATTTGTTTCTAAAAATAGTATATGTTAATTGAGCCCATTGAAGTACAAACAAAATTACACTGAAAATTACACTGTTCAGTCATCAACATTACATTTTTACAGAGTGTTGGAGACAGGTGGTGTTTATAGCAAGTAGGGGATAGCGGCTGGGAGTGTTTTTTTTTTCTGGAGTGTAGGTAATTGTCGAGGGCCAAATTGTCGAGAGTCCAGGAGAATGTCGAGGATCGAGAAAAAAATGTCGGGGACACATCTTTCTTTAAAAAAAAATCTTGAAATGGCTGACCCGTGGAATCTAGACTGGTGAATGCTTTGGGGTGGCCCTGTACGTCATTTGTATAAAGAAAGAATCCCATCATCCTCTTCGTGTATTTTTTCCCGTGCCCGGTCCATCCGTTTCGTTACACATATTTCATTCCTTCCGTATAAGTTGGTCCCAGTCTGGAAAGTAAGCTTCCTTCATTCGCTCTGCGTGCTCTAATAAATTCTTCATTCTCTCTTTGATCACTTTATCCTGAGGGCACCCCGGCATTGCCCACGTGAAGTTCACAACGAACGAGAACACAGCAGCGTCACAGAGACAAGGGGAGTCTCCGAACAGGAACTTCTTAGAACCCAGGTAATCAGAGATGGCTCCCAGGTCCCTCTCGGCCAGACTGTTTATTTCCTCGTCTGTGTGGCGACCCATTCCATGGCCGTACAATGCAGACCTCAACTGACGCTGAATTTTCCAGAAGGCTAAAGTGCGTAAAACGCCGGGGACTCGAAACAGCATCTCTTCGCACAGTTTTGGGCTGAATTCGGGATCAAACCAGCGATACTTCAACAACACCCTGAAAACATTGATAATATTATTACAGTTATCCTCAGTAAAAGCTTAATACTATTATTACATTTACCCTCTGGGAAAGGGTATGTACACTTTGCTCAGAGATGCAGTGATGGGCTGTTTCTATACCCATTAGTGCTTGATTCCTTTTCAAGGCTGGCGCTAAAACAATGGATGTACAGATTTAGATCAGCCTCTACGTAAAAATAGAGTGTATTTTGACTTAAGTATTGCGTTAGAATAGAAAATATACACTTGAGTCAACTTTAAGGTAACCCGGATTTCCGAAAGAAAAGATTAATCCCTTGCAGATTATTAATCTACTAAATGTAGGCAGCATGTCGCGATGGGAGTGGCATTTAGATCTGTCTTTTAGCCTTTTCCGCAGGCGTCTCTAAAGGTTAGAAACCGGGACTGAATCTAGAAACCTCGCGGGTTTTCTGTCTGTCGAGAAATTCCTTTTTTAAGGGGGGGGGGGGGGGTAATTCAGCACCTCGTGCTCGCTGCTTTCTGGGCAAAGCGATACCTGCAGGCTAGGTTACTTACATTGTTCTTTTTGGCATAAGTTAATGGTCTGCGGGTAACCCATGCTCGAGAATTCAGCAAGTACCGGGGGGGGGGGGGGGGGTGGGGGGGAGGGTTGACCTTTGGGGGCGCTCTCAAAGTATGCTGGGTCTTAGAGCATGTGGGTAACCCCTATTCAATCTAGGTGACCTTTCTATAGCTCTTATTTTTATAACTGGGTTAGTAGTAGGATTATTAAGTTTTTTTCTTAGCTCACCAAAATGTATTCTCCTCTAGCATTACTCTGAGTGACGTAGAGACAGCCTTTTGCTCGGGGGAGAGGCCGCTGTCCAAGTCAACACCGAACTCCTGACTCAAGTACTCGATGCAAAACTGAGAGTCCGCCATCTTTGTGCCCTTGTACTCGATCCAGGGAAACTTTTTTTTGCTAGAAAACACGAGCGAAGTGTCTATCTCGTAGGGAATTTTAGCCATACGTAAAAAGCACTCAAGTTTGAGGCAGAAAGGGGACATGTTGGCGACCGGAAAACCGGCAGTAGGCCTTGGAAACTGATGAAGAATCACTTTAGACTCCTCGAGTGCAGTTTGCGTGGCCATTTTGAGATTTTGTAAAAGGGAAAGGTCACGGTTGACAAGCTACTTCAGTATGCCAACCGACACGCTGATCTAACATGATCTAAAATGCTCTCCTCGTGCAATTTGATATTTGCATTTATCAACACGCCCGAATATGCACGAAAGCCAACCGTCCTTTGAATAAAATGAAAAAAAAAAAGATAAAAAAATTGAGTATTCTTGGGGCTACGTTCAAACTTCGTATTATCCATGAGCCACATTCAATGTAAATGCATGCAATTCAGGGGCGGATCCAGGATTTCAAAATGGGTGGTGGATAATGGTCACTACATAGATCTTACAATACTTCACCCTGAATTGGATTTGTCACGTCAGCAAAGTCAAGCAGGCAAAGAAAAATGGACAGTACCTCCCGTCCCTCAGACATTTATTTTCTTCAAACAATGTGACTTTTCAATGTGGATATCCACATTATTTGCCCCTGCAATTGAACCAACTCGATTCTTACATCTACATTTGCAATCTTTCCCATTGGATAAGTTTCATGGATAATACGACGTTTGAACTTTAGCCTAAGTAATATAATCTAAAGCTCATGTGAATCAGTAGCGGATCTAGTGGGAAGGGTTTGGGGGTTTACCCCCCCCCCCCCCATTTGGGCTGCCAGAGGGCCATATTTAACAAACAAATTCCCCCCTTTGTCAATGAGCCGCCCCTGTGAATAATTCGAGTACTCGCGATTCTTGCAAGTTGAAGTTGACAATTGTTTTTTCGTCAGTATTTTTATTTCAAGCGTCTATCCCTCCGATTTCTCGCCGAATTCACAATATTTAGATATCGACACTTGATACTATCACTATATTACCTAAAACCAGGCAAAATCCCGATGACTGTTTCTAATAGACAAAATACGTCATCAGTCGGGAGGCGAATAATTTACTCGCACCAGACTTCCTCTTCTTAGGATGTCTAAAAACGCGCGAAAACGCCTGTCAATAAAACATAGAAATATAAAGCCACACCTACCTATTTACATTTTTGCAAAGTCTGTTAGACGATAATGATCCATAGAACTACAAGTGCGATTAATTTGTTCAGATCTGGTTCTGCTCGAATTCCCTTTATGATCGTCTTTGCAGGAACAATAAGGGGATTTGAAAGTCGTGAAATCCATCACTTCGTCGCAATTGTGCATATCACAAAGTGCACAGAAATAAAATATGTCAGAGTTTTAGAAGTAAAGTCGCTTGAGGAAGGTTAGATTATACCTGAAGTATGTTGCAAGCCATAGAGAACCAAAAGCAAAACCCGGAAACGGTCCATCGCGGCAACCTTGATGCTTCCCCGAAATGAACGCGTATAAAGTGATAGCTAAAGATGACGTCATAGGGTTAAAAGAACAGGTCACGTCACATAAAATACCTCTTGTTTGAGGATGAGTTAAACTGACAGTCAGCTATGATCAGTTAAACTTACAGGTAGCTATGATAAAAAACTTGTTTCGAGTCATCTCGAAACTAAAAAATGATAACGCAAGAAAAAAAAACACATTTAGTTTCTGGTCGTTCTTCATCGGGAGCATGCGGGGTTTCAGCAAAAAAAAAAACGTGCATTTGTTTAGTGGCCATGCAGCTCAATTTATTGCACGATTTAATGCTTCCTAAACCGGCAATTTGAATATCTTTAGACGAGCATTAAGCTTTCATGTATTTCTATAAAAATTATCTTTATTATTTGCTACTGCGTGTTATCCTTCGCGAACGACAGAAACACCCGTCATTTTATTTAAGTACTTATGTTTTACAAGGCTTGCCTTATTTAATAATTTGCTAATATTTTGATAATGGGATACTCGTGACTCCTTGGTTGACAAGATCAGGCGGATACAGTTTAAAGAGCCGCACGTATGCATAATATGAAAAGCTACATTTGTAACCGCTGTATTGTTTAAACACCATTTGTTTTGTTTTGTCTTTGTTTCTAATAATAGTATATGTTAATTGAGCCCATTGAAGTACAAACAAAATTACACTGAAAATTACACTGTTCAGTCATCAACTAGCAAGTAGGGGATAGCGGCTGGGAGTGTTTTTTTTCTGGAGTGTAGGTAATTGTCGAGGGCCAAATTGTCGAGAGTCCAGGAAAATGTCGGGGATCGAGAAAAAAAATGTCGGGGACACATTTTTCTTTAAAAAAAATCTTGAAATGGCTAACCCGTGGAATCTAGACTGGTGAATGCTTTGGGGTGGCCCTGTACGACATTTGTATAAAGAAAGAATCCCATCATCCTCTTCGTGTATTTTTTCCCGTGGCCGGTCCATCCGTTTCATTACACATATTTCATTCCTTCCGTATAAGTTGGTCCCAGTCTGGAAAATAAGCTTCCTTCATTCGCTCTGCGTGCTCTAATAAATTCTTCATTCTCTCTTTGATCACTTTATCCTGAGGGCACCCCGGCATTGCCCACGTGAAGTTCACAACAAACGAGAACACAGCAGCGTCACAGAGACATGGGGTGTCTCCGAACAGGAACTTCTTAGAACCCAGGTAATCAGAGATGGCTCCCAGGTCCCTTTCGGCCAGACTGTTTATTTCCTCGTCTGTGTGGCGACCCATTCCATGGCCGTACAATGCAGACCTCAACTGACGCTGAATTTTCCAGAAGGCTAAAGTGCGTAAAACGCCAGGGACTCGAAACAGTATCTCTTCGCACAGTTTTGGGCTGAATTCGGGATCAAACCAGCGATACTTCAACAACACCCTGAAAACATTGATAATATTATTACAGTTATCCTCAGTAAAAGCTTAATACTATTATTACATTTACCCTCTGGGAAAGGGTATGTACACTTTGCTCAGAGATGCAGTGATGGGCTGTTTCTATACCCATTAGTGCTTGATTCCTTTTCAAGGCTGGCGCTAAAACAATGGATGTACAGATTTAGATCAGCCTCTACGTAAAAATAGAGTGTATTTTGGGGGGGGGGGGGGGGTACCAGGGGGTTTCAGAGAAACTAGTGGGAGGCGCGAATCGCCCCTCCGGGCCTCCCAGCCCCGTCTCCCGTCTTAGGCCTGGGAGGCGCGAATCCCCCCTCCGAGCCCCCAAGCCCCGTCTCTATATATCAGGCAGATAATGTTTCACGTACATAGATAATTAGGGCAATCGCTAATGTAGGCCAAATCGATTTCACGTACGTAGATAATTAGGGCAATTGTCCATGTAGGACGGGGCCGTTTCACGTACATAAATAATTAGGGCAATTGTTCGTGTAGGCCGGGCCGTTTCACGTACATAAATAATTAGGGCGATTGTCCATGTAGGCCGGCCAATCAACGCAAAACCTACGGAGCGCGGAATAACCGTTTTTCGGCCGTGAATTCAAAGCCGCTGGCGTGGCGTTTAAACCTGAGTTCTACTTAAACACCTCGCTCCCGAACTCCTCGCGGATTTCTCGCAGCCTCTTTTTCATCTTTTCGCGTGCCTCCAGGGAGGGCCCTTTCCTGCTTTTTTTCTCGCGCGGTGCGAGGCCGTGTAGGGCTCTGATAGCGGCCTTGAGCGCGTAGTATCTATCTTGTTCCTGAAATATTAGCCGGAACTCTTCGTCTGAGATATGCCCGTCCTGCAGAGCCTTAGAGACCAGCTCGCTGATCGAGTTTTTCTTACTCTCCGCTAAAACCATCGTGTCTTCGTGTTTAGACACCTTGGTCGTAAGACCCCTAGAGACTACCCCCGCGCCCGCGCCCACGACACCGACACCGACCAGCCCAGCGACCCCTGCCAGCGGACCGCCGATCAGAACCCCTATCCCACTCAAAGAGACCCCCACCCCGGCGCTGGAAAGCGCCCCTACAGCGATTCCGGATGCCACAGACACAGCATGGGTAACGGCAAAGGCGCGCTTATACTTCTTCCGCACCTGTCGATGATGCGTTATCTCGTTGTCATGGACCGCCTGGGTGTCACATATTTTCTGGAGTCGGAAGCTTTGCACGTCGCCGCCGATGCTTGCCGGAGCGGTGGGCGTCGTGTGCGTTTGCGGGCAAGTCGGGGGGCAGACACTGGGGAGCGAGTGGTATGGCACCGCTGCTAACGTCGCTGTTTGCCATGCTTGTTATGTCGGACCTAGGTTAGCTCTAATACGAGGCGAACAGGCTTGCCCTTAAAGTCCACCCGTCTACGCGGTCAACAGTGATCCATATTCGGATACTCGAGACAAACTCAGAGGAAGATGCTGCGACACAAACGGGGATGTCGGGTCCATAGACGACTTTCTCGTGCGGCCTCCCGCGGGTTTCTAGGCAAGCGAGAACGTTTGAAGGCTCGTCTAAGGCGAGGCATTGCGTGCGGTCTACGATATCGCAGAAGATGTAGAGGGCCTCTATTTTCGGCAAAGTCACCTTAAGTGGGAGCTCCCCCAAGGGCAGTGCGAGGCCCCGCTCCCCCAACTGATCGTCTTTAGCCTCTAGGCCAAATAGTGCGCAAAGCTCGGCGTTCAGGAACACAATGCCATTGGAACCGAGCACGATCTTCCCGGTGAGGGGATCCAGCTTCGCGGTCAGAATCTTGCTTTCAGCGCGGTTGATCGTTTCCACGATGGACTCGGCCGTGTGGTGCCCGGCTGGCAGAGTAGCGATGGGCGGGAGGGAGGCTATAGTCGTTATCTGATGCTCCCGCTTGAGATTATACCAGCTGTTAAACAGCGAGCACTGCCGGAGCGCCACGAAGCGTGGGCGCCTTATCGGCTGCTCGAAGAAGAGCGTCAGTTCGCCTCCGGTGAACACAGCATGTAGGACCACCATTGTGTTGAACATAGCCCGCCTTCGTGTTTAATAGGGCTGAGCATGGATTGGGAAGGCTGGCGGATGCTGAACGAGGTTCCCCGAAGGAAGGAGGAGGAGACGAAGAAGGCAGCAGTTGCGGCGGGAGCCTCTATAGCCGAGCATATCAAACACGCTATAGCCGAACAAGTAAAAAAAACGGTTTCCCTAGGTTTCCCTAGGTCTCTGACCCTCGCGCAAAAGCTGCTCTACGCCGTGCCCGCGACCCCCGTGGAGAGCACGGCCTCAGACATCACCCCACTACTCACGCAGCTGGAGATACACGTGGCTGAGGACAAATCATTCACGACTAGGGTCCGAGACATATTCAAAGAGACAGTAGTCACGCACAAGTCCGCCAAGGAGTCTCGCCGGTGGCTATCGGAGCCTTCCTATGGGTACTGGCCACAGCAACTCAACTTTGCGGTCTGGTGCGCAACCGCCGGATGTGGGGTGTCCCTAACTGACCCCACTTTCGCCACGCTCCCCTCTGTCATCAGGGGATTTCTAAGGTTTCATGTCTGCTTTACCACCCGGAGGATACTCTACGAGCTCGGCGCCCCCCTGCCTGGCGACAGCCCGTTTACGCAAAAAGGTAACCCCTACAAGAAGGCCGCTTTCGAGCGTCTATGTATAGAGTTCGGTTTGCCGCGTAAGCCGGACTTCCGGTGGAAAGGCGGTCGGAACCACGGGCTAGGCGATGTGTTTGTGTTCTACCCGGGGGAGGGGTATCGCAACGTGCACGTGATCCGTGGCTACGACACGGCGGCGGACGAGTACCCGAGCCACCTCAATCTGTTTAGCGACGAAGGTGGGACGTACAATAGTGGGAAGCAGGTGGGTTACATACGCAACGACGACCACGGGGGCGTGCAATATAGCTGGTTTGCGCCTCCCAAAGGTGAGGGGCTGAAAAAAGCAGGGCTAGGAAGACTCGATCGATCGGTCGAGGCGTTCGTCTACACAGTGCTTGGCGCACAGGTAAACGTCCGTTCCTCTATCGCGGGGGCCGGTGGGCCGGCCATGGAGGCGCAGGCGGAGTTCACGAAGCTGCTTGAAGACGCGAACATAGAAAACGACATCGCTCAAAGCGTGCAAAGGTACCAGTTGGCCGTGCAGGAGGCAAAGGTGAGACTGAGTCTTGCGGTAGCACCAGAAGTGTGGCTGATGCCGAGCGATCTGGTAATAAACACGCAAAGCGTCGTGGGCTACAACAATAAGCTGCAGAAAGCCACGGACTCCATGACGCTTGGCGCAAACGCGATCAACACCGAGACAAAGCCAGTCGGTGCTCAAAACATGGCCGGTGGGCATCCTAGGGTGCAATACGTGACTGACCCTGGGATCGACCGCGTGCCGTCCCGGCGGCAAAGCATGGATTCCGCCCCTGCGAAAGTGCACGCAGAGGGCGCGGCCCCTGCCCCCTCTCCACGTACGCACGCTGCGCATAGCATGTCGGGCGAAAAAAGTGACCACACCGCCCTCAAGGCAGGTTTGTCGGCACTCGCGGTGGCCGCAGCGTATTACTTGTTCCGATGACTGCTTTGCATTCGACGAACCAAGAACGCGGCTACGGCTAGAACGAGCAGCCAAGCATTTTCGCCGAGGAATTTCACTGCTTCTCCTGCAGCATTAAACACGAAGTTCGCGATGCTGCATACTAGCCCGGGGAGAAACTCGCCTAGCTTTTTCCCGATGGCCTTAAGCCCGTTACCGACCCCTCTGGCCACGGAGGAGAGCGACTTGCCGAGCGACGTCACAATGGCCGCGATCGTCGTCGCTACGGCCAACCCGATGGCAGTGACGGTGAAGCCGTACTTTTTGAAGATGGCTTTGATGCGCTCTCTTAGCGGCTTTTGGTTCTCGAGCTCTCGGTTTTCGTGTTCTAGTTCGTCAATCTCGGACAGCCTCTCCTCGTTGCGCTCACGGGCTTCTTGGCGGCTACTCTCTGACGTGTTAGGGTCGTCGATGGTCTCCCTGTCTGTGGCTACCACCTCTTGCAGCTCTTGGACTCGTTCTGTGTTCTCCTGGATGACCGCGTCTATCTCTGCCACGGACCCCATCGCCAGCTTGAAGCCTTTCAGCTTTGCAACGTCCCGTCGAACCTTCCCGTCCTCGTTGAACAGCTGTTTTGGTTTAGACCAACCTCCTTTGCCGGGGTTGCGAACCTGTATTACCGTCTTTCCCCTCCGGTCTGACTGGAACCGTAGCAGATTCTCGTTAAGGTCTGGGTATTCCTCCCTGAGGGACTGGAGACCGAGTCTTGTCGCTGCACCCTCTGTGATGAACGAGGTTTCAGCGCTTGCCGTTCCGGCGGTTTGCGTTGCGATTCGCGTAGCCATGCCATGCGCAGCATGCGTACACGACGACGTGCTCGTCATTGGGATCGACTCCCCATCGTCGGGGTCAAACGGGATAAGGGGCGTCGTCTCGTCGTCCCCCGCCCCGCGATCGGCGGACGCACCCGGCAAGGTATCGTCAATGTCAACGTCACCATCACCCATAATGCGTGCGCATAACTCGTGCTATGCTATGTTAGACAAGTTTAACAGTCCGCACCATAGCCACGCGACTTCGTACTTTATGTGTATACACATATGATATACGTATATGATGTCAGTCAGCGATAAACTTGACCCCCAACGAAAACCCAGAACTCCTCTGGGGTTGAAAGCCGAGAGAACTGTTCACCGGGACACTCTCAACCCGTCGACGGCCTCCCCAGGCGAGACGCTATATGTGGCGGTCCAAAAGCTATCGGAAGGCGTCACGCTCGTGCCTGGCTCCTTGAGGGTCGGTCTCGATCTCTCCATCTCAGGCCATGCAAATAATACCGTCGTGAACAACGTCGGCCGAAATCTCGTGAGCCGCCTGAAAATCTCGTTTGCAGGAGAAACGCTCCAGAACACCAACCGCTACGACGTCTTCAAGACGTATGAGGTGCTCTACCTGTCCAAGGTCGAGAGAGAGGACCGCCTGGAGCGGGGCATACAGTCAGAGAACATGCGCAAGCTTCGCTCCAAGGCTGGCGATAAAGCGACCAGTAACGCCAAGGAGAACGCTCTAAACGACGCCCACGGGGCGAGGTACACCATCCCGCTAGACCATTCTCTGCTGACGGACCACGGCGTACTGTACCCAAGGGCGCTCTCCGAGGCGCTGCTCTTCGAGATCACGTTCGCGGCGGTTGACCAGGTAGTAGTCGGAAGCGATGCTACCAAATTATCCTATGGCATCAAGAATCTAGAGCTGGAGTACGAAAGCCTGAGGGACGACAACCTCGCCCGGTCTGCAGCCGCTGCCTACCAAAACGGCACAACGTTCTTCTACGAGCAAGTGAACCTTCACAAGACCGTCGTGATTAACAAAGGGACGGACAGCATAATCAACGAGAGTGTCAACCTGCCGCGAAGGTCTATGAGTGGTCTGTTGCTCCTCTTTGTGGGGCCATACACGGCAGGGGCTCGCGACTCTGAGAAGTTTGTGTACCCCGACATCAAGAGCGTTCGCGTTACAATCTACGGCATGCCAAACAAGATCTTCAGCCAGGGGCTGCGCCCCACGGATTTCTGGAGGGAGGCGAAAAGGCGGTTCGTCCGCCCCTCCCCTGGGGGGCACAGCGGAGCGCCCGCCGCCCCGGCAATCGGCCCCGAGTCGTTCTATGGCGATAACAAGTTTGCTCTGTGGATCGAACTTCGAACGACGGACGACAGTGCTATCCATGGGGGTGGTCTCCGATTGGTCAATACCCGCGACGGTGTGCACCTCGAGATAAAACGCACGGCGAGCGGCACGGGTACCGTAAACTGTCACGTGTTTGTGGTGGCCGACGCCCAGATGCACATTATGAACGGACAGCTAGAGTCCATACAATACTGAGCACATACGCCGGAGCGTGTTTCTGCGCGAAGCGGTATGGACCCGAAAAACATCCCATTTAACGCTCTCATCGTGGGCCCGACGTCATGCGGGAAGACCCAATTCGTAGTGGACCGGCTGCGCGGCCCTTTCCGGGGCAAGTTTGACTACGTCGTACTCGTTTGCCCTACCTTTGTCTACAACAAAACATACGACGGCTTCGGCGAGGGCGACAATCGTCTGTTTGTCATCGCACCTGAGGTGGGTCAGATCGACATACTGCTGAGGTTTGTCTCCGCTCTCTTCAAGGCACTAATACGCTAATCATACTCGACGACTGTGCGGCCTCGAAAGACGTAAAGAGGCGCTCTGACCAGCTCGTCAACTTGGCGTTCAGCGCGCGCCACGTGGGTATTAGCGTGTGGGTGATCACGCAGCAGCTCACCAGCATCACGAAGCCGTTCCGCGAGAACATCGCGGCCCTGGTGGTCTTCTATACCCCCAGCAAGGCGGACATGAAAGCTATCCTGCATGACTACGGCGCGGAGCTCTCAGAAGAGAAGATGAAAGAGTACATGAAAGCCCTCAAGACGAAAAAGTTCTCGAAGCTAGAGTTTTGCTTGCGTCACCCTTATACCATCGCCCTAGTTGAACGGTAACCACCGCCCTAGGGCATAACGTGTGTGTACACACAATCACACGTGTTGCCACGGCATGATGAGCGACGGATAATTTGAGAGTCTTCTTGAGGGGGGCGCCGCAGGCCTCCCGGCCGTCGAGTCGTTGGACTGCTCGACGCATCCTGCCGGAACGGCAACCGGAGGTGAGCAAACTGAGATAGCAGACGCGAGGGAGAAACTCGCGATTCTCGTAGCCTCGGGGAAGTCGAGAGAAATGGTAGGCAAGGCCCTGACTCACGACGACGTCAAACGCATGAGCGCCGAGGAGGTGAGGAAGTACGAGAGGCGATACGAGACCGCTCTAGCCAGCCGGACTACAGACGCCCTGGCAGACAGCTTTCTGAAGCTTACGACCAAGCTAGTAGGCATGGCGCTGCCGATAGACAGTGTGGTCGATCTTCACAATGACCTAGTGTCCGACTACATCATCAACAACGAGCTCCGCACATTGTGCGGAAGCCTGTCTCTACGCTGCGGTCGTTTGATGGCTTTGGCCGCCGGGGCGTTACACATAGCACGTCATGTGAACACCGCCGGAACGGCAAGCGATGACGCTCACTCGTACACCAGCTGTTAACCAGCGAGCTACCGATCCGCATGTAGCGGCCGAGGGCGTGACTCCGCGGCCGCACAGCAGACCAAGGATCGAGTTCCGGCGACAGCGCTTCGCGCTCCCGGACAATGCAAATCTCGGCTGTTATCCATGGAGTAAGCAGACATTTAAACACAAGGGCCCCACCCATATACGCACATCCGTGCATATAACGCGTGTACGCGTATATAATGTCGACGACGCAGCAGAGCAAGATTACAAAGACCATCACCGACGCCGCAGTCATAACCGGCCTCGTCGCCGGTATCGGCTGGGTTGGGCGCAAGGTCTTACGCGAGGACTTCACCAAAGACCCATCCGCGAACGCCATGAGCTACGCAAAAATGACTGCCGCCGTTGCAGGTGCTGTCGCTTTGAAGGGTTACCTTGAGGACCAGAAGATCCTGCCCATGTAGCAGTGTACTGTGGCGTGCGTAGGCCGCGTATTAGACTCGTGCGTCCTTTGCACATGCGTATACGTACACGTATACATACACACAACACGTGAAGTGTGCTTCGCACAAACATGGCCTCTATCGCGATTTTAGTTGGCGGCGCCGTCCTAAACGCGACTGCATTCGATGGTGGCAACTACCTCGCAAAGTTCCTGTCGAACGATGAGAGCCCTGCCTTAGCTGAGAAGAAGAGGCACGACAAGGCCCTAGAGAAATACCAACAAGACTATGGACGCTACCAACAGCGGCGACAAAAAATCCTCGATTGGCAAGCTCAAAGTCGCGAGAGAGGTCCCTCGCAAAGCAGAACTTCACCGACACCGACTACGTGCTCAAACTCTACAACCAGACCCGGCCGAAACAATCCCTGGAGTCGATGCGGGCCCCCGAGCTGTCCGACTACTACATCCCCAGCAAAACGCAGAAGAACGCCGAGTTGGCGTACATTGGCGCCGGCGCTGTCGCCATCGGCTACACAGCTAGCCGCTTGCTGTGATGCAGCTGCCGTTGAAACGTGTTTCTGCATCTAGGCAGCCTTTTTCCATGCTGCGCGTATACGTATACGTACGCCGAAGGCGTAGCAGACGGCAAACGCCTGTTGGAGACTGATACATGCGTTGCAACGCATTGCGATGCATCGCGATACACGCCGGAACGGCAAGCGCATGTCCGACGAAGAACTCGGTGCGTTCCTTCGTCCTATATACTACGCCAGAGGTGGCTTCCAGGGAGTGACCGCTCTGCATGCCAAACTTCCCAAGGGCTCAACCTCCATAGATCGAGTGCGCAGGTGGGTAAGCTCGCAGCCCGTCGGGGGCTACACACAGACACCCCCTCCTCCGACTACCTACGCCCACTTCTCGGAGCAGATACCAAACCGTATCCACCAGTCGGGCCTGCTATTCTTGCCAACCGACCGCGGGTACAAGTATGCCCTGACTGTCGTTGACGTTGCTTCACGATATAAAGCCGCCAGCCCACTGAGGACTAAGAGCGCGGCCGTCGTCTCCCGCGAACTCGCTGGCATCTATGCAGAGGGACCTCTCACATGGCCTAAAGTCCTCATGGTTGATGACGGCACGAAGTTCAAGGGTGCTACCACAAAGCTCCTAACAGACAACGGGGTGGAGGTCCGACGGGCTGAGCCGGGGCACCACAGGAGCCAAGCTTTCGCCGAGTCTTTCTATCGCTGGCTGGCACAGCGCCTATTTCGTGCGCAGTACTCGAAGGAGCTTGCATCCGGCAAGACAAACCGCGAGTGGGTTACTGCTTTGCCAATCGTCATCTCGGACATGAACGCAACGAAGACTCGCATGACTGGCTTTGCGCCTAAGGACGCCATAAAGCTGAGGCGCGTGCCTCTCAAAGCCGAAAAGCCTCCCTTAGAGGTCCCCTTAGAGGTCGGAACGGAGGTGTACATCGCCGTAAACGAGGAAGACCTTCAGGACAAGGGCCGACGGCGAGCGACGGACCCGTGGTGGACAAGCAAGGCATACCCAATACTAAAGAGGGTCATGGAGCCCGGACAGCCGGTGTTGTATTACACGGCGTACTCTAAGCACGGCTTCACGCGTTCGCAGTTGCGTAGCGCGACGCCAGCGCGATCAAACAAATCTGCTGGTAGCGCTAGCGTCACCCTAGCGCCACGCTAGCGTGATCAGCGCTTGTGCCTTCTATTGCAGCTGAGGCACGTGAGTCTGACATTCCACTTGTAGTGACCCTGACTGTCGTCCCGCCGGTCGATACTGAAGCATTGGGGATGACTCTTGGTGTACCCCTGGAGCAGAAGCTGAGTGCCACAGAGCGTGCACTTCTTTTCCGCGTCAGCAATCATGCCGAGTACGTGGTCTACCGTCAGAACGTGGCGCGTGGTGTGGCACTGCGTTCGCCCGCAGAGACTCTCGCACACTTTCTCCGGTACGAGCGGCTTAAGCAGCTTGTGTTTGACATCGTCGGGGATGTCCTCGTTCAGGATGTTCTGGACCAGCCCTGCCAGCACGGCGGGCGCCTCTTTGTCAGGCACGCTATCGAGAATCTCCTGGTAAACACTGGCGTTTATGTCTTGGCCCCGAAGAGTAGCATCCACGCTTGGGAACCGAAGATGGGCGCCGCCGACGAAGAGAGAATAGTACTCCTCGGGGTCTAAGCCCTCTGGGCCCTCTTGCCGCCGTCCCGGCAGCAAAGGGTCGACTTCCTCTGTCCACACTTTCTCCGGTACGAGCGGCTTAAGCAGCCTGTGTTTGACATCGTCGGGGATGTCCTCGTCCAGGATGTTCTGGACCAGCCCTGCCAGTACGGCGGGCGCCTCTTTGTCACGCATGCTACCGAGAACCTCCTCTATGTAAGCGTCCATGTTTGGGCACACCTTGTGCCACCCAGTCTCTAACTGAGCGTTTGGGTATGCCCTGTGCCACCCAGTCTCTAATTGACCGTACTGCGGGCTGCGATGTCAGACAGGACGAGTGCGAACCATCCCCGAGCGCGCCTCTCGATGCCACGCATCCTCTGCCCTTCACGATTCGCCCTGCAGGGGCGGCACAACCGCGTCTCCGACTGAGTCCCTATGCCGCAGACCCTGCACGGCACGGGGAGGGGGCTGCCCTTACGGAGCCTTTGGAGGTGCACCTTGCAGTAGGTGTCCATGCACCTCCGGCCGCACGTGTTTGCGTGGCCGATCTTTAGCCACCCGCAATAATCTTTTCCGCACTTCATCCTTCGAACGCTCGGTATACCACAAGACAGACGGATGTCTAATTGCAAGTCCTTGGGGGTTCGAACTGCATCATTGGAAAAATATAGACATGATACTTCATAACAGCTTCATTTATTAGGGTGCGAGTCACAAAGTCCTTAAAAACGTATGTCATGAAGTACCAAGCTCAATTATCCAAGATGGCGGCTCGACTCAAACACGAAATTAGCCCTAAAGTGCTTGGCTTGAAACTTTCAGTAACAGCCGAGGGGAAACAAGAGGACGCCTTCGTAGATGGAGTTCTAAAGGGTTCGACCGACTCTATGAAACCGTATTCCGGAAACAGGAGGCTTCTGTGGCAGCCACAAAATCGTAGACCTCTGGCCGGCGATCGAGCGTTCGATAAAAAGAGCACACGACGGTATTCATCGCCCTATCATCGCTGCTTTAGCAGAGAAATCCCGAGGAGAGTTCGAAGTCATGAAAACAAGCACGATCAAACTGGGGATTGGGGGCACCACGTGAGTAAAACTCAGGTTTAAACGTTACGCCAGCGGCTTTGAAAAACGGTTATTCCGCGGCGCTCCGTAGGTTTTGCGTAGATTGGCCCGGCCTACATTGACAATCGCCCTAATTATTTATGTACGTGAAACGGCCCGGCCTACACGAACAATTGCCCTAATTATTTATGTACGTGAAACGGCCCCGGCCTACATGGACAATTGCCGTAATTATCTACGTACGTGAAATCGATTTGGCCTACATTAGCGATTGCCCTAATTATCTATGTACGTGAAACATTATCTGCCTGATATATAGAGACGGGGCTGGGGGGCTCGGAGGGGGAATTCGCGCCTCCCAGGCCTAAGACGGGAGACGGGGCTGGGAGGCCCGGAGGGGCGATTCGCGCCTCCCACTAGTTTTATCTGAAACCCCCTGGTCCCCCCCCCATTTTGACTTTAGTATTGCGTTAGAATAGAAAATATACACTTGAGTCAACTTTAAGGTAACCCGGATTTCCGAAAGAAAAGATTAATCCCTTGCAGATTAATCTACTGAATGTAGGCAGCATGTCGCGATGGGAGTGGCATTTAGATCTGTCTTTTAGCCTTCTCCGCAGGCTTCTCTAAAGGTTAGAAACCGAGACTGAATCTAGAAACCTCGCGGGTTTTCTGTCTGTCGAGAAATTCCTTTTTTAAGGGAGGGGGGGGGGGGGGGCAATTCAGCACCTCGTGCTCGCTGCATTGCCACAGGAGTCCCGAGCGCCTGTGTTTCTTTTGAGGTGCTTTCTGGGCAAAGCGATACCTGCAGAGCAGGCTAGGTTACTTACATTGTTCTTTTTGGCATAAGTTAATGGTCTGCGGGTAACCCATGCTCGAGGATTCAGCAAGTACCGGGGGGGGAGGGTTGACCTTTGGGGGCGCTCGCAAAGTACGCTGGGTCTTAGAGCATGTGGGTAACCCCTATTCAATCTAGGTGACCTTTCTATAGCTCTTATTTTTATAACTGGGTTAGTAGTAGGATTATTAAGTTTTTTTCTTAGCTCACCAGAATGTATTCTCCTCTAGCATTACTCTGAGTGACGTAGAGACAGCGTTTTGCTCGGGAGAGAGGCCGCTGTCCAAGTCAACACCGAACTCCTGACTCAAGTACTCGATGCAAAACTGCGAGTCCGCCATCTTTGTGCTCTTGTACTCGATCCAGGGAAACTTTCTTTTGCTAGAAAACACGAGCGAAGTGTCTATCTCGTAGGGAATTTTAGCCATACGTAAAAAGCACTCAAGTTTGAGGCAGAAAGGGGACATGTTGGCGACCGGAAAACTGGCAGTGGGCCTTGGAAACTGATGAAGAATCACTTTAGTCTCCTCGAGTGCAGTTTGCGTGGCCATTTTGAGATTTTGTAAAAGGGAAAGGTCACGGTTGACAAGCTACTTCAGTATGCCAACCGACACGCTGATCTAACATGATCTAAAATGCTCTCCTCATGCAATTTGATATTTGCATTTATCAACACGCCCGAATAAGCACGAAAGCCAACCGTCCTTTGAATAAAATGAAAAAAAAAAAGATAAAAAAATAAAGTATTCTTGAGGCTACGTTCAAACTTCGTATTATCCATGAGCCGCATTCAATGTAAATGCATGCAATTCAGGGGCGGATCCAGGATTTCAAAATGGGTGGTGGATAATGGTCACTACATAGATCTTACAATACTTCTCTCTGAGTTGGATTTGTCGCGTCAGCAAAGTCAAGCAGGCGAAGGAAAATGGACAGTACCTCCCGTCCCTAAGACATTTATTTTCTTCAAACAATGTGACTTTTCAATGTGGATATCCACCCCACTGTATTTGCCCCTGCAATTGAACCAACTCGATTCTTACATCTACATTTGCACTCTTTTCCATTGGATAAGTTTCATGGATAATACGACGTTTGAACTTTAGCCTAAGTAATATAATCTAAAGCTCATGTGAATCAGTAGCGGATCTAGTGGGGAGGGTTTGGGGGTTTACCCCCCCCCCCCATTTGGGCTGCCAGAGGGCCATATTTAACAAACAAATTCCCCCCTTTGTCAATGAGCCGCCCCTGTGAATAATTCGAGTACTCGCGATTCTTGCAAGTTGAAGTTGACAATTGTTTTTTTCGTCAGTATTTTTATTTCAAGCGTCTATCCCCCATATTTCTCGCCGAATTCACAATATTTAGATATCGACACTTGATACTATCACTATATTACCTAAAACCAGGCAAAATCCCGATGACTGTTTCTAATAGACAAAATACGTCATCAGTCGGGAGGCGAATAATTTACTCGCACCAGACTTCCTCTTCTTAGGATGTCTAAAAACGCGCGAAAACGCTTGTCAATCAAACATAGAAATATAAAGCCACACCTACATATTTACATTTTTGCGATAATTTAGAATACTACAATTATTTTAAATATTATCTATTAGTCCTCTCTTTTACAATGTGATCTTTTAAGATCTTAAATATCTGGGTAAAGGATATTTGCATACCACGGACAAAAACTCAGAAGTGTTAATAATAAATTAAAATCTTTAAAATAACCTATATATATATACTTAAATTGTAAAATGCGTCATCGGGCTGGAATTGTTTAAAATCAACATTAAAACAAAATCTACTTTCATCTAAAAGAGGTCTGTTTACTATAGAGAAATGATATTAGCATTGCTTGCATGCAAATCCACGACTGCACAATTTGCGATGAAAATGTCTCTTTAGATGACCCCAGACTGGTTGGATTTGATCATTTGACTGGCTTCAAAAGGTATGACAGATTGATTGAGTTGAATATAGCGTTTACCCAATGTAGATGAAAAATAACATCATTGCCAAGTTGCATTCCTTCCTACACTTGTGTCATGTCAATAATATAATTGGTCAACTTTTGTCTAGCCTTCGTCATGGGACATGTCGCTCCATAAGGGGGCATCAGCGAAGATTGTCTGATTTATGATCGCCTCAATCTAGCGCCAGACCACATTTGCTGATGTACATCAGTCACGTGACGGAAACACGACGGGAACACGTGCTCTGATTGGACAGCTTTGACACGTGACAGTAACTGCAAAGAAGAGCCTGATCTGATTGGACTGCTTTTGAAATGACAGTTACTGCACTGAGGTGTGTGATCTGATTGGACAGCTTTTGACATGTGACAGTTACTGCACAGAAGATCGTGGTCTGATTGGTCGGATCCATGTGCGTGGTGTCTCTGCGTTGTTTGGTACTTGTAGTAGTGATGTACTCCCCGACTTGACTGGCAAGACAGGCGATAGCCCTCTATTGTTTAAATGCTGTGGAACGAAAATAATAAAATCAAATAAAGCGCTACACGTGTCAGGTCAGTGCTTGTGAGTGCCAAAACGAGTGCGTGACGGACATTGCGTTCTGTGTCGACCACAGCAGACTTATCACTAGTGGAGCATGCAAGCAAGGAAGCGGAGACATTGGATGCTTACACATGTGCGCAAACCAGAAAATAATGAAGGGGAACATTTTCTTCCTTCTAATATCTCCCACCTCTTCCTTGCCGTCTAATATAACACGAGTTAATGTCCCCACTTTCTCCTCCAACTCTCCGCTTCCTTTATTAGTGAGAATCGATTTTCAGAGTCACTAGTGCTTTCCAATTATGCTCGATTGCTAGAATTTAAACCTAAGTTCTGAGAACTTGGCCATTAGGTTTTTAAAAGGTTTAGTGTCGCTAGCGGTAACCCCATAATATGTCCGTCACTTTATAAGGTTCAGAGGTAAGTTTTATAGCTGAATTAATGTGCATTTGTTTAGGGTATAACCCACTCACAGATGAGTAGCGACGTCTACATTAGTGAAAACTTATTTAAAAATATTTAATACTCACAGGCATCATCTCCTTGTTACATGAACATGTTATCAAGAGTAAGTGGGTATTAAAAACGCGAGAAGAATTGATTGTTGCCACTTGGAGCGCGGGATTACAGGCCCGTACCCAGGATTTTTCTTCGGGGGGTGCGTGTGGTCCGTAACTTTTCCCGAGGGAGGGGAGGGGGGGGGGAGGGTTTTTTTTTTTTATAAAAATCTGACCACCCCCGAAAGAACAAAGAGGGGTTTTTTTATGCCTTTGCAGTGTCTCTACGGGACGTTTATTGTCAGATTTGGCTACATACCAGAGTGATCTAGCTTATGCTTTATGGTTTTGTCTACAAATAGCACGTCTATTGAGAATCGAAAGTGGACCATCGGCCGTTGTGTGTGTGTGTGTGTGTGGGGGGGGGGGGGTGCGTTCTCACCCCCTGCACCCCCCTGGGTACGGGCCTGTATTACATTAGGGCGACCTTAATGGCGTATACGTTTCGTGGTGACTATTTATTGAATCTTTAAATGCCAAGCTTGATAGCGGTGCGTATGCCCGCGCAAAAACATATTATCAAAAATACTTTCTAGTATTAACGACGCTGACAATCAGGTACATGTTTTTGATAATAAACGTTTACGTGCGCCAATAGAATGTGCCTTTGCAAAACCAGCTCGTACCAAGGCCTCCCGGCTGTAATACCGGGTGGAATCCCATCATGGGAAAAACACGGAAGTACCGCTCATGCAATCAAATCCATCCCATTATGCCTTTCGGGAAAAGCTCAACCCTAGTCCCTCTCGCTTTGTGAACAGTGAAAGACGCGCCTGGTACGAGGCAGAGACGATTAAGTGCATAGCCACGCCCCTACGTGACACTTGACATGTTAAGCCACGCCCCTACGTGACACTTGACATGTTAAGCCACACCCCTACGTGACACGTGCTTATTCGTGCATACGTTCCGTCCACCTCGTTTTGTAGAGGGGCAGAGGCACAATTGACATGTTTAGCCACGCCCCTACGTGACACGTGCTTATTCGTGCCTACATTGAGTTCACCTCATGGAGGGTCAGAGCGGAGGTTTAGTAGAGTCGTCCTTCCGAGAGGAAAATTTAAATTTCTGTAAAAGAAGAGGATCATAAGAGAAGAAAAGAAAGTTAGGCCAGGCAGAGGAATGGGAGAGGACAAAGAGGTGTAAGTTCTATTATCAAGAAAGGGAACACAAGGAAGACATAAAGTCAAATTACTTCTGTGAAATTAGTCGGAGTTGAGGTAACATGAAATAGATTTTTAAGAGAAAGAAAAAGGCATGGAACTGACTATTATCAATTGTAAGAGAGTGATCACCACGAAAAGGTTATTTTGTATTAAATATTTAATTCCTTAAGCGGGTAGGGGCAGGTCCCAGATTGTTTTAATAAACACTATTAATAATTTAACTTTACCATTTCAAAATGTTTTGGCTTTAGCAGGTACACGTGACTGTGTTTAGCGATCTAAATCGAGATCGCACAGAATTTCTTACCCGAAAGCTATGTCTTTTTGTTGAGTCAGTTGGTGTACTGGAACGCTGACCCACATTAAAACTCATTGATCGCCGCCGACTCTTGTCTTTTTTGTCTTTACGATCAATAGAACTGAGGTCGAGAGCTCCTCTGATAAATAGACAGCAATTAGTATTATGATGTTTAAGATTTAAAATGACACTATAATCACCTATTAACTACCCTCATCATCATCACCATCACCATCACCATCACCATCACCATCACCATCACCATCACCATCACCATCACCATCACCATCACCATCACCATCACCATCACCATCACCATCACCATCACCATCACCATCACCATCACCATCACCATCACCATCACCATCACCATCACCATCACCATCACCATCACCATCACCATCACCCATCACCATCACCATCACCATCACCATCACCATCACCATCACCATCACCATCATCATCATCATCATCATCATCAACATCACCTAAAGGTCCGCGAGCACCACAAACAAAGAGGGGGGAGGTAGCCTACTTGTAGGCACTGGAGTTGTTTATTTGGTGAGAAAACACGGAGGTATTTGGCCGACATTTTGAAAAATTAGGATGCAGAGGAATGGGGCAAGTGGGTCCGCGTCCAAAATGGTGGTCGAAATAGAGGGGAGGGGGCTGTACTCTCCCAAAGTCAAGAAAAGGCTCCAAGATAATAAAAGTTTTATCATCATCATCAACATTACCAACAACATCAACCACCACTACTATTTTCCCAGCGTGTAGCAGGCCATGGGTGGTGGTTTGGGGGGGGGGGGGGGGGGGGGGAGAGGCACTATACAAAAACTAAAAGAAAATCTATGGGGGGGGGGTCCCCTAGTGCCCTGCCTTCTGCTACGGCCCTGCTTTATCATAATCAACATCCTCATCATAGTCACTATTATCATCATCAACCAACAATAACATCATCATTAGCATGACCAACATGGTCATCCTCTGGGAGTATGCAATCCTACTCAGTGGATATATGCTTGACCTATGCCGATATTATGCTTGACCTATGCCGATATTATGCTTGACCTATGCCGATATTATGCTTGACCTATGCCGATATTATGCTTGACCTATGCCGATATTATGCTTGACCTATGCCGATATTATGCTTGACCTATGCCGATATTATGCTTGACCTATGCCGATATTATGCTTGACCTATGCCGATATTATGCTTGACCTATGCCGATATTATGCTTGACCTATGCCGACATTATGCTTGACCTATGCCGACATTATGCTTGACCTATGCCGACATTATGCTTGACCTATGCCGACATTATGCTTGACCTATGCCGATATTATGCTTGACCTATGCCGATATTATGCTTGACCTATGCCGATATTATGCTTGACCTATGCCGATATTATGCTTGACCTATGCCGATATTATGCTTGACCTATGCCGATATTATGCTTGACCTATGCCGATATTATGCTTGACCTATGCCGATATTATGCTTGACCTATGCCGATATTATGCTTGACCTATGCCGATATTATGCTTGACCTATGCCGATATTATGCTTGACCTATGCCGATATTATGCTTGACCTATGCCGATATTATGCTTGACCTATGCCGATATTATGCTTGACCTATGCCGATATTATGCTTGACCTATGCCGATATTATGCTTGACCTATGCCGATATTATGCTTGACCTATGCCGATATTATGCTTGACCTATGCCGATATTATGCTTGACCTATGCCGATATTATGCTTGACCTATGCCGACATTATGCTTGACCTATGCCGATATTATGCTTGACCTATGCCACAGCGGCACAGAAGTATGAGGGTGTTATTCTAACCTTGCAGACGTTATGAGAGCAGTCATCTCACTAGTGAGGTGGCGCCGGATGATATTCTTTGATGGGTGGATAGCTAGACAGTTTGCCATTTCATCTGGACCAAACGTCTCATTGATGACCATCATTGCACCATGAACACCGCTATCACGCAGATTATCTGCATACTCCTGTAAAAACATGTGCTATTTTAGGGACTATAATCAGCATATTTGTAGAAACACAGTATTTAGGAACTATCTGAAGCATTTCCAGGAAACATGTGTTATTTTAGAAAGTATTTTCAGCATATTCCTGGGAACACATGATATTTTAGGAACTATTCTCATCTTATTCCATGAAACACATACTATGTTCTATGTGGGGGGTTTGGTGTTATTTTGCCTAAATGGCAGGATACCTGGTTATTGTTTTCCATCTCTCTGTTTTTGTATATGTGTTTATTTGGGGGAGTGGTAATAATGCCCAGTTTATTAGTCAACATCACCTGCAAATCAATGGAGCGACACCATCTCATCACTTTGTCATTAGTCCAGACAACTGGGTCAATGTCTGTCTCATCACATGATAGGCGGCGGTCAATCAAACACTAAAAAACAAATCAATAATAATTTATATAATTTAATAAAAAAATATAAAATTTATATAATTTAATTATTTCTAAGATGAAAGAATTCATAATTTTTCAACTATCAAGAAGTCTCATGATTTACAGAGTTGGGGAGATCTGCTAGAAGAATCTTTATAAAAAATGCATTGTATATTTTAAAATTCCAAAGCTTACCTGTTTGTCAAAGGCAATCAATCGTAGAAGATCCACACCATTGAGAATGCTGGTCTAGAGTGATATGAAGAGTAAAATCAAACACTGAATAATACAAGAAAGATTTCAAAATCACATAAATAAAATTAGGCAGTAATATGTAAAAAAATCCACATCCCTTTACACCCTCTCCCTATAAATCATTTCCTAGAAAGAGAGGGAATATACCCACCTGATGAAATTTCTTGGATATATGAAGATGCTTCTCCATATCTTTTCTTGTGAGTACATTTAAAAGTCGTCCATCAATCATTTGAGATTCAAAGGCGGGGCCATACTGACTAAGTCCAAGGTCACGTATCCATGTACGGGCCACCCAGAAATGGTCAATTTTAGACATGTAAGGGTACTTCCTAAAGTGTGGAAAATACAGAAAAATGATGAATCATTGAATACATATTGGTAGACCTTTGAAAGGGGGGCTTTCTTGACCTCAGTATTAAAAAAATTATTATGTCATACTCAGTGTCTTTGCACGTCATGAATATTTAGGAGCACCCACTGTCTTTTGTCACAAAAAGACACTTCTTGGTGGAATGAAATTACATGGTTTTCAAAATTGCTAAGGAAAAGAGGTGGTGCCCCAACCTCTGCTATAGCCCTGATACTTGCTGACAAAAAGTTGCTATATTTTCTTAGCTTTTAGGATAATTTTCAGATTTTTTTTTTCTTTCCAGCAATAAGGAAATTCTAAGTTTTGGAAAACAATTTTTTTTCTCCTATTGTTGCAAAATTGTAGCAAACCTGATAAAATAAAATAAAACAAAATTAAATTTAATACTTACACAGAAGAAGGGTCTCTATACTCCTCTATAGCAAGCCTGAGCTTTCTTCTGTGCATCACATTGGAGATGCCCAGACCTGATTCTAACTCAGCATCACTCAGGTCCAGTAACACCCTGCCACTCTTTACATTCTCGTAGCACATCTGTGCATACATTGGCATGTGACATTCTACTTCCAGCCAGGCTAGCACCATGTTAGCCTTCCAGCAGGCCATAGGAACATCCTTGTGAGCTTCAAAGATGTGTTGTTTACTGGAATAGCTGGTGCCAAGAATGTACTGCTCAATCTCATCTGCAGAGTGGTAACCGACTGCTTGTCAGTGTGAGGACAGCGGCAGGAGGTAAAAAAGAATGAAAGGAATGAATGAGTGACTGGGTAAATGAATGATGGGTAGATAAATTAAAGTTCTAAACAATAGACATCTTTTGCTATAAGATCTAAAATAACCTTGACAGAAAAGAGTAATCAGAGCCAAATAATTGGATAAAAGGAACAGTGATCTAAACACTGCACAAAAATGTTAACAACAGAAATCACTACGAAACTATGATTCAATATGATATCCATGACTTGATGAGATTTGAGATTGAGTGAAGTGGTTAGGGAATTTTGCCAGGCAACAGGCAAATCATACATTTTAAAACGAACACTGCTATTATATGTAGTTGAAATTACAGAACCAAGAAAACAAAACAAGATGGATGGAGCTAGAGAGTGCCCCCAGTAATCACCTAACAGTTACACTAATACATAACCCGTGAATTGTAACACAACATAAACAAACTAACTGTAGATGAAGCCTTCTAGCTCTGGCTACAATTTGAAGAGGGGTGGACCTCCCTCAGCTAAATCCTGATAACTTTTGATAAATCCAGTACACTACTAACCCAAAGGAACTTTATTCCTTATAGAAAGCAATTTTCTATATTTCAACCTAAATAACTTGAAACACCTTTTCTAAATCCCCCTTGGTGGTTCAAATTTTCAACATTTAACAGATTTTTTTTTCTGAAAGTAGACAAAGCAAGTAAAGCTGTTTAAAATATTTTTAGAGCGCTAGCTCCTGTCCACCTTCTAGCAATTCTAGTGTCAGCCTATGGCATGCACATCACAATAAAACTGTTACCTTCATAGGTCTGTTTTGTCACAGACTTCCTATTCCTGCCTTTAGAGAAAAGCCTGGACAAGGAACCCCTTTTATCTTTCTTCCTCGATTTCTTCTCCTCCACATTGTTTAGAACTGGGGTGACATATTCAAACACTTCGCGTTCTTCTGGTGAAAGGGTGGCTAGCTGATCAATCTGACTACTTTCTGACTGGGTGTCTGAGCCTGGAGGTGTTGGGACGGGTGAGGCTGATAGCCTCTCTAGGATGCAAAACAACATACATACATATTACCCAAGGCCTGGAACAACACTTTCAATTTGAACAATATTATTAGCCTGCAATAAACACATGATCTCTGGTATTTTGAAGAATGTACACCAGGCTATTAAAAATATATCACTCTGCCATAGTATCTGATTTATTCTTGTTATTGGCCTGGTTTCAGCTTTATAAATAGTTACAAAATTTCAAAAGTGTGTACCATCTAATAAAGTCTACAATCAGTCATCATCAACAAATTCCCAAATCTTATCAGTTTTATACTCTATAGGCACTGTCGTAAATAAGCCATTCCATTACAAGGTTAACACTGTGAAAGTTTGGGAAGCCTCATTATTCCATAGAATCAAAACAGCTGTATAAATAAACTGCAACAAGCCTATGAAGTCACAGGGAATCGCTATCCCGTTTAGCCTGATTGACACAATTTGTGAAACAGAAGCGGTGACCCTGTAATCAATCTAAGAGGAAGAAATATTTAATCAATTTTAATCAGATGAAATGTACTTCAATTTGACCACAATTTTCACCCATTGTAATCCGATTGTGTTTATGTTATTTCAGGCGGCTATCAAACTCCGACGACGCCATCGAGATTTTGAATTATAAGTCCTAGAATTTCAACAGCGATACGAACAACACGAGAAGTTTGACCAGAAATCGCACAGACGACAATTGTCGCGAAATGGGTTCTGGAATCATTTGAAGACTTCCGGATTGATGCTAAGCTCAAACACGCGCGCTCACACAATAATGAACGATTTGCTGATTATAATAGAGTCGTACACGCGATGATAACTTAAGGGCAATAGAAAAATATCAAATAGTGCAATAGAAATAGCCGAGACGATCTTATCAGGTGAAGATTTCGATATCTTGGGGCAGACAGCTTCTGACTGCAACTGTGGTAGATTTTAAGAATAGATCTCGTCTATTTCCCGAGGGCTCCGCTCGTAAACATAGCAAAACAATACAGGGAATTTAAATCCAGTACGTAAGCCTCGACCAGAAATAGGATATTTTCTTCCATAGCGATTTAAGGGTCGAGTTGTAATGAAATGATACCGTGCTTTGAAGCGTGCTTCACGTGTGAGGTGATAAATAGCAAACAAAAACAATTTTCTATGGACTTTGCGTTTAGAAATTTTCGAAAAGGCTTGGCTCGCTCAATTAAACATATTCAAAAACGAAGTTGAAGTGTCAACATTATTTTACCGGTTGTACTGTACGGAGAAGGGACCATTTCTTCGTATTTCTCCCTTGAATGTAAAAGTTTTTCCACGTCTGCTTGTATCGCTCGTGAAAATCGACTAGACCCGGAGCTTGTGTTCAGATTATTTCTAATCAAGTTGCTATCGGCAGCTTGAGAACTGTTGCTCTCCCGTGAGGGAGCATTTAATCGCAGTAGAGTCAAATGCTGCTTAACTTCCAGCAGTTCACTTTCAACGACCGCTAACTGACTCTCTTTAGTCCGCAGTTGAGTATTCATATCGTCCAAGTATTGTAAACTATTTTTTCGTTCGCGCTCCCAACTTTCTTTCTCGCTCAAAAGTCGCTGTATTTTGATTTCGCTTTCCCGCATATGTTGCTGGTAATTTTTAATGAATTCGCCTAACTCAGATTCCTTATCCTCAAGAATAGCATAAACTTGCTTCATTTGGCTCAGCAATTCCATCTTTTCGCTTTTCAGCTTTTTTCTCTCCGCTTTCATACAAACAATAGTTTCTTTTGCTCGACTGATTTCGTGTTCACAACAGTGCAATCTTTCAAGCAGTTCTGTCAAGTTCGTATTGCGCTCTTTAAACTCGTCTAATTCTTTGGATAAAAATTCATTCTCCTGTCGAAGTCTTTGATTTTCGATCGTCATATCGCCTAATTTCGGGCCAGTGTCCTCAGTATTTTCACAGCTATCAAACACTGTACTGGGTAAATTAGAACACGAAGTTGATTCACTTCTATGTGGGACGCGCTCCCTTCCGCTCGCCAGTTCGGCTAAGCGTTTGTCTTGATCTTGTAATTCAGCTTTTAGATGTTCCACCTCCCTATTCACCGAGTTCAATGAGTTATTTATCTTGGCAGCAATCATGAATTTCTCCTCTTTCAAGCGCTTGCTCTCGTGTTCCGCTTGCTCCATAAGTCGTCTCATCACGGACAGACAAGCAATCAAATCATCTTGTTTGCGAACTAGTCGGGCAGAACCACCCTCGGAACTCTCTTCTCGACTTGCAACGCTCAGTGAAAACGACCGTACCTTCTCATTTAGGCTATCAAGTTTCTCTCTGGCCTCGGCAGTGCTGAGAGAATTCCTACTTCCCGTAGAAACAGCGTCTTTTAAATCGACCGGTTCGCTACCATCCGCCATGGTTGTGTGTTGATGGTAGTGACCCCTTACTAAAACCCAACGCCAGCCTCTCTTTGATGCGGTCCAAACCGGAAGTCTTTTTTCGTGCTATTTCCGGTAATATAAAAACGCAGAGATTTTATTCGTATGTTTTTTTTTCAACAGATGGTTGTTGACTTACAGGGGGTTGTTTAGTGGTTCTTTTTTTATAAGAGGCCACAAGGTCAGCACGTCTCACTGACGTTTTAAGTCATATTTAGTTTGACATGGCCCAATTTTAGAACACTATCGGTGTAATGCGTCATTACCCTAAGGTAAGAGGATTATAAACTAGCCCTGAATTCTCCGAGAGAGAATACCAACGTCACAAGCTTTAGGAAACATTGTGACATCTGGGGGATTTAGGAATCGCTGAGTATATGTACAATCAAACAACTTCACAGGCACAAAAGGTAATCGAAAATTGTAAAACAAAATGAAATAAGGGAGTGTTCATTACTTATGGCCGAGGGGAGGTCGGTTCCCACATAGGGGGGGGGGGGGGGGGGCTAAAAAAGCTTTGGGTACGTCGATGGGGGGTCATAAAAGTTTCAATGGGGTTGAAGGGGGGGGGGGGGTAAAACAAATTTTTCCCTTAAAAGTAAGAAACTTTATTATTTATTATTATTGAAATGAGTAACCAAAATGCAAGAAAACCTTATGCCTAGCGTTGCCAATAACATATTTAGGCTACATTTACTGCTGTTGAGCCGTGAATGTTTTCCCACAAATGACAAACTCAACAATATTTATTACTCGGTAGCAGTTCATTTTGACCTATAGGATAAATAATAATAAAAAAATATATGCATTTGTAAAATATACTAGGAATCTAGTACGGCAGGTTATTAGATAATGTCAAATATGTAAAAAAGTCTGACTCTGATATCTTTGCTTTCGACACCCTCACGAGTACCAGATCTGGGGGATCTATCAGACCAAAAGGACGATTTTATCTTTTAGGACAGTCCCATGCAGTAAAATATACAAATTGTCCTGCGTGATATGGACTACTGATATGGCATGCAAAGATAGATATAGGTATACATACTTATTTTTTGCTGTTTCAAAACGCTACAAGGCCACATTTGACTTATTATAATGAGAAATATTATTTCTTGGTTATTTTTTAATGCATGATTTGTTTATATGTATCTATATTTCGTGTGTAGTTTTGTTGATTTTTAAAGAGAAGGAATAGGGGGGTCAACAAAGTTTTTGGGTTTCTCCTGGGGGGGGGTCAAAAAGGTTTTGGGGTTTCTCCTGAGGGGAGGGGGGTCAAAAAAGTTTTTGGGTTTCTCCTGAGGGGAGGGGGGTCAAAAAAGTTTTTGGGTCACGGTGGGCTAATAAGTGGTCAAAATCGGCGCTTTCGTATTCTCGCGAGCCCGCAAAAACCAGCGGTTATCCATCCAAAAACACTCGGAATTAAAAATGGCGGCAAAGGCTGTTCGAAGGAGTCTTGTCAAAATTATTGGATTTAGAAAGGAAAACAACTAATAGTGGGAGATAAAAAACAAAGCAGCAAAAAATTGAGCTTCTATGACAAGCTTGAGTCTCTCTGAAGAAATAATTTTGTCGGGGTTTGAGAAGAGCGACGCATATTTTCTTACCAATCTGTTGTCAAGGCTGCACAAGAGAAGTTGCAATGTGATTGTGTTTCTCTAGGAACGAAAATTGAGGCCCAATGAGACAGATCCCCGAGGAAGGAGTCTCTGGAAGATTTCCTTAGAAGGATAAAGTCTGTGAGCATGTCAATTTTTTTATTATTATTCTATCGTTTTTTAAAGCATTTATGCTCTGTGGATTCTAGCTTCAATTTTTACCAAAAGGTCAATGGTGATATTTGTAATAGAATACCTGTTATTTATTAAATACTATGTCTTACATGATGTTTTTTTTTTGCAAATTGATCTACATGTATCTGTTTTCCAAACATCGGTACTGTATATTTCAAACCCCTTAACATATTTTAATAACAACCTTGTACTATACAATTCGAGCATCACTCCCCTTTGAACAATTTATAAAATGCTAAATTCCTATCTCAAGCATCTCATTATGACTGGGCAAGAAAGTAATTTTTATCTTGCCTTTATCTTTTCCCTAAAAAATATATTCCTAAGCAAAAATAGTAGTATTAGAATTGTCTTTTAAATCCACTTACTCTTTTGCAGCTTGAAGCAGTCATAAAAATCCTTGATACATGAGTCCACCATTTTCTTGAAACCCTTCCAAGCTACTTGGCTTGTACTGGTGTATTTCATTAACAACTGTACAAGGGTTTAGAATACCTGTTATTGTCTGAGTGGAATCTATGATTTCTCTATTTTTATTATTCTGGATTGCTTTTACTTAAAAAAGCTTTATTTTTACTTGCTATTCCAAGTCCTTGTTAGCCGTCTTCCTCTTCTATGCCTTATCTTGTGAATCCCATAAAAGGTGATAACTCTAGTTCATGATACCCAAAGAACTATATCAACCAAAATATATTCAACTATATCAATTAAAAAATTATATGCCCCTAGATTTTCCAAGTATTTATTAATTAAGAGTTGTGAGACTTGATTGATAGTTATTGGTGCCCTATACAGTGAGTACAGGAGAGCTTGCTTTAATTTTACAGCAGCAAAACTTTATTATTGAGTTATTTATCAATAAAAGAATAGTTAGAAACGGAACTTCTATCTCCTACTATATAAATCACTAAGAGCAATAGAAAGCAAGACAAAAACAAACTTAGTGTAAACTAATCCTCTTTTGAATCCTGGGGGTTTTTGTTTACCCGACTCTAAAAAAAACTTAAATCATAAGAAGACTGTGCTAGCGTCCCGTCTTGGCCCGACTGATGCCAATGTGTGTATGCTAGTGTGCTTTTAAAGTCCACATTTATGTATTAATATAGGGGGGTCAACCTAACTTTTTCGCTTAAAAGGGGGGGTTCTTACTAAATTGACATCAAAATGCCTGTTTTTTTTTTATCCACATTTCTAACGTAACTTTTCCCTTTAAACACAGAATCGAAAAACTTTTATAGAACCTCTTTGCAGTCTTACTAGATCCGCTCTGTTCTATAAATCTCCATACATCTCTCAAACCATTGGCGAAATGAGCTCGTTCCCTAGTGCCTGAGCTCAAGCTCAGAAAAGCGGACTCCCTAGAAGGGGAGGTATAACCATCTCAGGTCTATGGGCCTGTGTTAAACCGTTTTAGGTAAATATTACTCAATACTACTCAATCAAGTAATTTTGTTATTATATTTTTTCCTATTGTTTCAGTTTTACGTATTTCTTCTATTGTGCGCTATATTCAAATCATTTTAAAAAATGAAGAAAACAGCATGAAAAGACGAAAAATAAAAGACGTAAGAAAAAAACAGCGTGAAAAAGATAAAAAAGAGAGATAACAGCGGATATAACTAATTATTTTTCTCGCAATGTTAAAAAAACAGCGAAAGTATTTTTTTCGCTGCCAAAGGAATACAAAATGGCTGGATCCATAAGCAAGGGGCGAGTAATACGTTTTGCAATTACCGTAAAATTGATGTACATGCAATTCATTTAATTCTTGCGCCACGAAGATACCACAACGGATCGACGACGTGCTACAGATCGAAGACGGGCAATGGATCTACGACAGGCAATAACATCGACGACGAGCTACAGGTCGACGACGGATAATGGATCGACGACGGGCAACGGATCAACGCCGGGCAACGGATCGACGACGTGCTACAAATCGGGCAATGGATCGACAACGACCAACGGATCGAAAACAAACAACGGACGACAAAGTGCTACAAATCGACGACGGGCAATTGATCGACCACGGGCGATGGATCGACCACGAGCAACGGATCGACGACGGGCAATGAATAGACGACGGGCAACGGATCTACAACAAGCAACGGATCTATGACAGGCAATGGATCGACGACGGGCAACGGATCGACGACGGGCAATTGATCGACAACGGCGGCAATGGTTCGACGACGGGCAATGGATCGACGACGGGCAACGGGATCCGTCGTCAATCCGGGATTGACGACGTGCTACTGATATACGACGGGCAATGGATTTCAGACTACGAGTAGAACGATGCATTCTGTTGAGAAAAGACAAGACGGGCGAAGATTTTGACCGACCGACCGACTCACTGTCTGACTATTTGTACTGTTAGGAAGAGGGTGTGAGGAGACAAGCCCTTACATTTCTGAGTGTCTTTGCCCTCTCGTCCTTGTCGCTAGTATTACTTGTGGCTAGTATTACTTGTCGCTAGTATTACTTGTCGCTAGTATTACCGAGTAATAAATCAAGGGATGAAACTTTTTGACCCCTCTTCAACCACATTCAAACTTTTATGACTGTAATATGAAAAAAAAAAAATTTGTAGCTGTTGTGGAATGTCCTTTACAAGTGCCGACAACAAAGCGAGCCTTTCCATGGGCTAGAGGTTTTCACAACCACAAAACAAACCAAAAGCGCGAAAAACAAGATAATGAGCAGTTCCCCTGAGGGAACTCACCCAACCGATCACCCAAACGCGCGATAAACGAATACCGGCGAATCCACAAACACCAATAAGCGCGGTGCAACAAGAAGAAAGAAAATGGGTCATTTCCAAGAGAGTATATTCTCTTTTCATTTCTTATGAAATATCATAAGAAATGATAAAGTATCATCAAATATGATTGTATTCTTAATCAACTACTATCGTTTTCTCTGCGCAGTGTAACTTGATCGGGTTTCCTTACTGCCCTTGAAATTGTTAGTAAAAATCCATAGAATAAATCACAGGCAGTGTACGCATGAACGCTCATGGAAATCGACAGTGCATGCGCGCGCGCCTTTTTTTTTTACATCTGAGTAAGAAAAATTAATGAATATAGGAAAATAATACATATTTTTTTATTTCACTTTGTTCTTTAAAATCATATTAGAAATAATGTTTATTTTTCCCTCTTTGCAGTGGTTAGTTTCTTTTCCTCGTATATCTTTTTTTAGGTGGGTAAATTGGGTTTGTTTTGGAAGCTGTTTTGAGGTGAAAATGCTACTTCAAACATAATGCCGCCCCCATGAGCGTTTTCATGCGCAGCCTGTGAATAAATTATAGAAATTATATACTGACAAACATAGAGCATTCTGCGTTTATTTGCACAACCTCGACCATAAAATATCGGATTGGTCTGATAATTTTCTCATTGCATAAAAAAACAACATCCATAAAACTCCAATCCCTAGCCCTACCCTACCCCCTCCCCCCCCCCTCCCCCCAAAAAAGCAATGCTTACGCAATCCATACATGGTTAGTTTTTCATCCAAAATGGCGGCGCTTACTGTTGATTCGATGTAAGAACGCCGAAAATGCACCCGACTTGCTCCCAAATTACACCAAAATTTGACCTATTAAACCATCCAACATGCCAAAACACGTCAAGCACATCGAATGGCAGGATATGGACAAAAAGAAGTTCTATTTTTTCGGTCCAACATTGTTCCTTGGCATACGGGCACTGTTGTATCCTGCGAATTTGATAAAGATTCGTCTTCAAGTCCAGCGAAAGACCACACTATACAACGGCTCACTTGATGCCTTTACTAAGGTTATTAGGACAGAAGGTGTACGTGGCCTTTACAAAGGCTATTTGGTGAGCTGTGCTGGACTATTTGCCGGTCAGTGTTACATAACAACATACGAACTTGTTCGCTCTAAAACTGCACAATACAACTACACTATTCGTGGTTTTCTTGCGGGAGGCTGTGCCTCTATCGTAGGCCAAACGATTACTGTACCAGTAGACATTATATCACAGAAGCTAATGATACAAGGCCAAGGTGATCGAAAGGTTAAACTAAAGGGAGCGAGAATCCTAATACGGGAGACGTTTCATCAACATGGTCCAGGTGGTTTTTATAAAGGGTATTTTGCATCTTTAATGACTTACGCACCTAGTAGTGCAATTTGGTGGGCATCGTATGGGTTTTATACTGGAGTGATAGGTAATCTATCTGCTGATGGCACCCACCGGTTGCTGGTGTTGGGGTCGTCTGGGGTGTTGGCGGGTGTGACTGCTGCAACACTAACTAATCCACTGGATGTTATAAGGACAAGATTACAGGTGGGTGTGGTGGGTACATAATTAAGGGGGACTGGTGTTTGGGCAAAAGAATCAAAGTATAACAATATACATGGCATATTTGAAAGCCACAAGGTTTTGGACACTTTGAATTGCTTACTTAGTTTCCCCTTTTAAAGGGGGCAATCACACCAGTTTTGTTTCAGGTGGGCGAACAGAATCCCCAAACAACAAGAGACAAAAGGATCTATTAGAATCCAATTGATTGTTATTAGATGGTTACATTATCAACCGACAGTAAACTGATGACATTGTTGCTTTTAACCCTGTGGGATTGGTTGGCTAGACAGAACAAAGCCAGCATGTCTGCCTTGCTAAAAAATTGGGGTACAAGGGCCTGGAAGGGCAAAATAAAACATACAGCAAGACACTCACAAGAATTTATTTAATGTTTTCTAGGTTTTTGGTGGAACATCCATGTTGGTGACATTCAGAAGTCTGTTGCATGAAGAAGGTGTAGCAGCAGTTGTGAAAGGACTCAGCGCAAGGATCATATCCATGGCCCCCTCTAGCCTGATCATGGTGGTAGGATATGAAACAATAAAAAAGCTTAGTCTGAGGGAAGAACTCACATGTCAACGGGAAGAGGAGGGCTACTTTGAGGCTTGCATGTAGACAGAGGCTCACTGTAAACCATTTTAATAATTAGATGTTTTGATATAGAAGCTAGATATAGGAATTATCCCACATATTTGCCATATTAATCTTTTATAACTAAATTTGTAGTTACTGCCAAAAATCCAAAACCCTTTTCCTTCAAGTATCATTGTCATATGACCTTGACCAATCAATATCCTTGCACTCAAATGGTTTGCATTTGACTCAACAGTAAACAAATAAAAGATAAAATAAAATAAAAATTGTTTGATGATGGGATTCCTAGATGGGACAAGGATCTTGAATTTTTGGTGGTAGCAAAACTGTGTCTCCATACTGTATATGACTTCATTTACAATTATTTTTATTTACCTTCAAGTGAAATTTTCTGTACCAGAGCAAATGTTTGAATGACTTCCATTTTTAAATTGACAATATTCTTTCTAAACCAAGAAGCAGACTGCAGGGGTATTTAAAATTGTTATACTTTTATTTGCAAATATTTTAATTTTCTTGGGTTCGAAATAACATTTTAAAATCTGCTAGATTTTGCTGGCTTTCTGAATTTTGGTGGGGAAAAAAGCCTGCATACTCAAAATATGAGAGGGGAATACAGAAAAAAAGAGCCGGCAAAGACCAGAAAACAGCAGAATATCTACGGCAGCCAGCCGCTATTTTGAACCTTGTATTCTAAGTACATCCAATAAGAATGTGCTGTAGTGATGTATGATAGCTCACATTTCAGAGTTTTGTAAAAAGTGGACTTCAATTTTAGCTCCCATACATCTCCTAAAATTTTAGCCTTTAAAGGGCCCCTCTGGGAATAAAGGCAGTCCAAACCCCACTCTGCTCATGTGCAAGATAATTATTTGACTTGATGTACTGTCCGCCTTTATTGGTGGTAAGATGATGGAGTTTCGTTACGTGATTGGATAGAAAAGATGGGTCTAGTGGTCTAATGACTGTGGTCAAGCAATGGCTTATAATAATGAATGCCATTTTCAGCTCAACCCTTTTAAGGTAAAAGGGTTACTGACAGATCCCACCCTAAATTTTTATCTAGACAAATAAAACCTTGATATCAGAAGAGAACCTTGGAGCTCATAAACTAAATGTTGACAAGAACATATAATAAATAATTAGCATTCTTTATAAATCATGATTTTATTAAAAGCCATTATTTTTCATGTACTTTCAGATAATTTATATTGAAATGGTTGTATGATTTAAAAAGGTTTGCAAATAGAGTGAGTGGTTTTCATAGCCCTGTGAAACATTGAGCAGAAGTCAAGCTATAGTGCATTCCACGGTTTCACTGTCTTGTTTTTATTGCTGATTATGGTCCAGCATTTGTAAGTCCAGACAAACTTATTAGTGCTTGATTTGAAAGTTTTTTTGGGGTCTTGTTGTGGGGGAGGGGAAGGTAGAGTGTAAGGTCGTATATTCACAACTCACAACACATGGGAGAAACAAGGGTGTTCACCCCACCCCACACTTACAAGGGATGATAATACTGCACTTGCCTCCTCCCCCAAGGCCAAAATGTTCTAGTTATGGTCATGATGTACTAAAAGTAACACATTAGGTACTTATTATAAAATACTCCAACTGAGATTAGAAACACTTATATATTTGCTGACTCAACCCAAAAACTAGTAATATTATTTGTCTCATACGGTAGCCACCCTGTTGTATCAATCTAATAACCAAAGTACAGTAAAAAAATTGAATTTGCTCTTAATTCTAAATCTTTAATATATAAGCTAGTCTCAATTTCCAATAATGTGTATACAGTACATATTTTTCTGAAATAATGCAATGAACAAAATATAATGGCAACCCCCCTCGATAGAACCAACTTTCCCACCCTACAGGTCAACCCCCTAAATTGAATGACATTCTACTTTATTATTGGAAATTAAAGCTAACCGTTTATAAATCTACTCAGTTTTTAAAAGATGGTAAATTAATATGGGGCAGTGAAGGTAATGATGGTAGGGATAAATTTGGTTTTGAGAGATTCTGTAGATTGGGGCTATAATTTCGGACAGCAGACATAGCTTTTTGTGGTGCAGCACTGATTCCAGCCTAGAAAACAAGAATGAGAGTTAGTTTGCTGTAGACCAACTAGGTTAAATTTTATCTTATTCAGTTACAGCATAGTTAATAGAGGGGGATGGTCACAAAAACTGCAAAACTTCAAAGGTCAAAGTTGCTCATTTGAGAGCATACAGCATAATGCTTAAACTTTAAATGTCCTTGCGGCTTTCCTACAAAAGTATCTTCAGCATTACCAATAGTTCTCCCTGCATTAAAATTTCTTACGAACAATGCGCCAACTTCCTGCATAACAAAGGAAAACTACACACGTGCACTCCACTTAAACAAGTGCTACGCTGTTAAGTATTTTCCAGGCTGTGTACATGCCCCCCGATATTTTCATGAATTATAAAGGAAATGACCAACAGGGGCGTGGCTGTGCTGCACATGTTTTTTTCTTGATAAATAAATTCATAAATAACAATGTTAAAAATAAAAACATTTCTTAAAAATGACCCTTTTGTGCTGTGTTTTATAAGAACCAAGAAATAGAAAATAAACTTACTTCGGATTTTTCAAGCTTATTCTGTGCTTCAATGTGAGTTAATATTTCTGACATATTGGTTTCAAGCACCATTCCACCCATGACTATTTCTGCAAGAATATGATGGACCTGCAACGACACCAAAATGGAAGTTTGAGGTGCTGACAAAAAATATAAAAGAAAGGAAGTTATAGATAGGCTCCACACATATAGCAGTATTGGCAAAAAGATCCAGGATGTATTTGTCGAGTTATTACGCAATGCTTGTTCTAAAAAATATTGTTTTGTTGTCAACCTAGCATGACAGTAATGCTGGCCAATGTTGATGCAGTTTGTAAGTGGCTTTAGAGAGAAAAAATTGAAAAATGAGCCTTTTGAAGCCAGAGGACCAAGGTTTAAATAGGTTTCTATATAATTTCTACATATGCATTTTTAGCAATGAATTTTAAACAATGAGCTCAAGGATAAAAAATCAACCTCTATTTTTTATACATCAGGAAAAGTTCATTGCTACAGTACTCTCACCTTATCCATATGGAATATTAGATCAAGCTCGCAGACATTTTCAAAGCACTTGTCCAGTGTTTCAACAAACACCTACAGATTGAGGAAACATAGAAGGCACATTAATAATGACAACTACATAGGAAGCAGCCTTAGTATCAATCAGAATTCCACTTACTTGTATTAAATCTAAAATTCCAAGTTCACTTTCTGAGGAGTCCACACAGAATACAAAATACAAAGTGGCATAGTGTCTGTAAACTAATTTGAAGTCTGCACCTCCAATAAGACTGCAACAGAAAAAAGAAACATAGCTGACGAATAAAACACTACAAACACTTCTAAAATCCAAATATCATCACGCTAAATAATATGAACAGTAAGAATATCACTTTCATCGCTCAAATATACAGATGTCAAAGGCCTGTTTTTTTTTTACAGAATGAAAGCATAACACAAGTATTTCTTTATTCACACTGAAAGGCAAGTGCAAAAAAATAGGACTGTTTGATTTTTTGTGTGTTTGTCCTTGTATGTGTTTGCTCTTTCTTAATCATTCCCAAACCTCAGAGAACTGGAACAAGTCTAAAATATAGACCTATTTCAAAATGTTGTCACTGCTAATGGCAAGTGCCAATTGTCAACTGGCAGTTCTGCCATCTAAAAATACATACCATGGAGCTTGTCAAATTGCTACAGAATGTAAGAAAATGTGGATAACTTCTGCAATTATATTACCTATCATCTTTATTCTTACTATTAATAATACCCATAAGCAGTAATTGGTCTTAGAACTGCCATTTGCCAGTTGCCATTTGACCTGACAATGTTTGTTCAAGGTATACATGTGTATATATTCCTGCAGTGGTATTATTGAATAGCAACAACAATTTACAGCCCTAGATAAGATTATATGTTGCATTCAGGTTACAGTGTGAGCTTCCAGAGATTCAAATATCTGTAAAAATGTTGCAAGTGAGCCATACTGTACATTAGGTTAGCGAGAACAGATTTGCTTCTAAAGCAAGATTACCAGGAATAGATTTTTTCAGAGGTGATAAAAACCTGGACTGTCTACTTTGAAGACTGTGAATCTCTTGTCTTCTTGGATAAGAATACCTTATTACACCTAATTTTTGCGACATAAAAATTTTGAGATTTCGAGATGGCGATATTTTGCGACACTTTATTTAGGCAATTTTCATATTTTTGTAACACCCATATCACTTTGGGATATTTTGGGATAATAAAATCAAGTAAAACAAGTGGAATTAAAATTTGCTGTAATTATCAAAACTGAAACAATTTGTAACAAAAAGATGCGTGGGATAATTTAGTTTCATAAAAATCTATAAATACAAGTCCAACTCATCCCCTTGCCGTACTATATGTACATTAAATGGCTAAATAGACAAGGTGTTTCCATAAAGCTTATTAAAAGGCCAATATTCCCCCCAAAGGCTTATTGTGTACTCACTTAACTTTCGTGCATCCTAATTTTTGCTACACTTAATTTTTGTGTCACTTTATTTTCGCGAAACTTTTAAAATCGCAAAATTCTCTAAATTAAAGTGACGCGAAAATTAAGTGTAATAAGGTATAAGCTGAAGGTCCTGTCTTCCAAAAACACATACATGGGGGACATGAAAAAACTGCTGGGTTTTTTGGCTCATGTTTCAGTGACACTGCTTACACATTAGCTAACAATTATGATTAGTAAACTAAATAGTAGTAAATAGTAGTCTTTATCTATATTGACTGGTTGTTAGTTGAATGTGGAGCAGCAACTATATTGCTAAAGAAATGCAACACATCGAAATTAACAACCACACATAATTTAAATTATATTTTTATGAGCTTTTTATAATTCATATTCACCTTCCGCCTTCCAGGAAGTTACATACGTTATCGTCCCGTCTAGAAACTAGGTGAAACGTCTCTTTGATTATTTGTTGCTGCATGTCTTCGCTCTAACAAACAAACAAACTCAGATCAGTTTAACATAAAATACAGGAAAGAATACAATTTTATATGGTTATTCTATTCTTATAGTAATCCCTTCACAACAAAACGACGTTCCATTTTTCTAGTTTTGTTTTTAGCAAAATTATACATTGAAATATGGGGAAGCTCTAATATTTACTTACATAATGTTGGTAAAACTTAGTCAGCCGGGGCTTGCCATGATTATTAAATATCAAAATTCCCTTTATCATGTTCAAAAATAAGAATATTCGACTTCTACGTTCCCCAGACGGCGAATCCAAGATGGCGACGAACAGACTTCCCGATATGCATCGCGAGTAAACAGCTTATTTATCCACAGGTCTCCCATGATGTAAAGTAAAAAAAAAAATAAAAGGAATGGCAAGGGATTAAGACTGGTGGGGTAAGGGCAGCTTATTGAAAAAAAAAAGTTAAAAAACTAAAGAAAAAAATACCTATATGGCCGGTCTTTGCAGCCTTTTCTAGTGATTTCCCCCCCCCCCCCCAAAAAAAAAAATCACCAGCAGTTATTCTACTACTGTAATACTCAAGCTAAATGGAGCCACTGGTGCTCACTTGCACACATACCAACCCTCCCTACCCCCTCCCCCTTTGGACTGCCATAAAACAGTGCTTTCTTATTGAAAAATAGCAAGGGTTTATGTCTTTTAATCATTAAAATATGTGGGGTATGCCCCCTCAGCAACCCCTCCCCCCCCCCCATAAAAAAGTAACATTGCGTAAAGTTCCAAACAAGCACTGTAACAAAAGTTTATAATTCTGGCCTGTTCTTTGATTCAAAGCATAGAGTATCATACTATCATTTATAACTTAATCCAAAACGTTTTTGATGTATGTATACAATTTACAATATTTGTCATGTGTTTATAGAGGTTAAAAATTCATGTAAATTATCTACATATTTGCTCGTGATGCTGTGACTACTAGTTCCACTTGTGTAATGTCTGATTGTTGATGAGTCGTTTTTGGCTCATAGCACTACTTTCAAATTGATGAATTCTTGATTTTAAATAATAATGTTTATTGACTTCATTTCTTCTTCTTTTCCATCTTAGCCTTTTTCTTCTCCTCCTTTGCCTTTTCTCTGTCCTTGTTTGACTTTATAATCTTGTAGATGAAGAAAACTGCAGAGGTAAGCAAGCAAGAGATGAGCTTGGATAAGATACAGTGTGACAATCCACGTTCACCTTTGCTATTTACTAAAGCATTAACATAAGAACTAAAGTTAACCTTGCATTCTTTAAGAAAATGTTCCATGAAATAAATAATATGACAAGCAAGAAGGTTTACTTAGGGACGGACAATTTTTTGCTAGATTTTGACAGTTTTGCTGCACAAATTTTTTTCCTTAAGGATGTGGCAATTTTTTCTAACAGTGTTTGCTTGCTCAATTTTTCTAAGGGCCTGAGCCTTAAAAGATTTTATTATTTTATTGAATTAGACTATTGACTTATGATAGTTTGGGTTTAGAGATATATTTTATTTATATATAATTTTTAATACATGAGTGTAGGCATTCATAGGTCAGAGCTCAATACACGGTTGGAAAGCCAAGTATGTTTGATGGTTCATGTTAAAAACCAAAAAGGGGTCATTAACCTACAGCTGTTTTAATCTATTTCACAAGCATGGGCTATCCGTTTAGCAAGAACAAGCTTTCCATTACTTGAGATGAGCTTTCCCTTTAGCAAGAATAAGCTTTCCATACGTGAGCATAAGCTTTCTGTTTAGCAAGAACAAGCTTTCCATTATGTGAGCAAGAGCTTTTCGTTTCATAAGAGCAAGCTTTCTATTACATGAGTACAAGCTTTTCGTTTCGTAAGAGCAAGCTTTCCGTTACTTGAGTATGAGCCTTCCATTTAGGAGGAACAAGCTTTCCGTTATGCATGTGACAGCTTTCCGTTTAACAAAAACAAGCTTTTAGTTACGGTATATGAGTGTGAGCTTTCCATTTAGCGTACATTGTCACATGTCAATATGGTGAAAAATATGCAAACTACACCTTCCTCCCTAGAAGCCTGTTTTTTGATTGCCTGCTCACCATTGGACTTTTTTATTTCTATTTAAATGGTTTAATAGTCAAAGCTTTGTCTATGTGTGACAACTCTTGTAGGCAATCTTGAACAATTCTTAGATTTTAGCAATAGTTCTTTTGATCTTACAGACTAAGAACCAAATGCTTTCCCTAGACTGATGCCTTATGCACTAGTCATTTGAAACCCCCAACCCCATGGTCCCGGGGAAGTGTGGTGTTAACAAGGAGGTTTAGAGCACTTTTGAACGAGAATCTGTCCCGAGGGGGTGGGGAAATTGACTGTTTTTCAACTATAAGAATTGTCCCCCAATCGTACTTTGCAAAAGTAATGTCAGTTTCTGGTTAATCAATTCTATGTATCAGCAGCATGTGGCAAGCTGCACGGCGAAATGTGCGTAAACGAATATGAATGATAACTAACACCAGATGAAGATGATTAATATTTTTCATTTTTTAGTAACTGTTATCCATAGTTATTAGTACAAATGTACTCTCTGAGGTGTACTGGATTTGAAAGATAAAGGCTTATTTCAGGTGACTTGTTGTTTTAAATGTCAGGTACTTGCCTATAGTTTGCACCCCGAGGGGTAGGGGCATTTGACTGTAGTTTTGTCCTGAGGGGGTAGGGGCTTTCCTCTGTTTTGTACAGGGTCAAAGTTTAATCTCCCACCCTTCCCCAGGACCATGGAGGTGGGGGTTTCAATTGGCTAGTGCATTAGTTCCTCGTTGTGTTTATTTTGCATTTATGATTGCCTCACGGCCTGTTCAGGCTGGTTTAGGGGTCAATGAGTTAAGCAAAAATATTTGTAGATACATGAACTATAGCTTTGCAAAACCCTTATTGAACAAACTGCAGGCAAACAATATCCCAGTCTCGCTTTTAAATACATCAAGCCTAACAGCTCTTGTGCGTGAAAAGTTAAAGCTATGTAACTTATGTCTACTTGTCCTTGTTGGCGAAGTGCTTGAATTAATATACTGTACAACTGAGTGTGTTTATTGTATTTAGTTTGCATTAGCAAACTATATATTTACCAATCTAATTCAATATCTTACTTAAGATACAAAATAACAACGTTAACAATGTTTATAGAAATGGAAATTGCAAACGAAATGTGTTTTATAAACTTGTGTGAGATACACTTTTTATTTATTTTATTTTAAAAACATGACATAAAAATAACTGCACTAATGAAGATTCAAAACCCAACAAATTAAAGTCAATAGTTTAAAAAATTGAGATGAAAGTCTTAAAAAAATTCCTAAATCGGTCGAATGTTTACATCTATTCAACATACAAAACCAATCAATTAAAAGCAGCTACTTACTTATAAGAATTGCTAAAATAACACCAGGTATAAGTAGAAGCTGTACATCCATCTTGTATTTCTCGGGAGACTTGGGATTATTAAGTTCCACCATTTTCGCGAGGTTAATTTGCCCCGAGATGGCCAAGTCAAACGTGGAAGCCCTCTGCTCGATTGCTTCTGATCTTTTGTTCTCCGATTAGGTCCCATGAATACGCGGATATGCAAACCACAGGAAAACCACTTTTTTCGCGCTACTGATGAGAAAGTCATTCTGTCCTCTCTTCCAGTCAATCTATGACATTTTTTATGGCCCAGGTGGAACTTATTGCAATAGAATTTCTCTCAGCGGGTTGACACAACCTAGTTAAGATACTATAAGTCCCGAACATCCTGGAATATTAAAGAATGTGATTTTTCCATTTCGGAGCAAAACCACAGGGTACCCGCGTCGTTAAAACGGAAAAATTGAAATACACGTCTCAATTAGTACATTTAAAAGAACACTGCATGCTAGATATGATTTGGTCTTCAGTTATGAGTTGTCTGATGATAAGAAGAAGTTTTGCGCGGTTATTTGAGAAAATACATAAGAAGTGCCGAAAAACACCGCTTGGTACGTCGGCGCAAAAACTACCAGCGGTGTACCCCAGTGGTGGGTATTTTGCCATGGTGACCTCCACCCACCCTTCCCATTGTTTTCTGTGCGCTGTTTCATCAACTTTTTGACAACGTGATACGGTTTTCAGAGTTGTAAAATGGTCAATTGTTCTGTTTTAAACTGCCAAAACGACACGAGATCGTGTAAAAAGAATATCAGCACCGTTTTCCTAAAGCCATCGCCGAGAGGCAAAAATGGCTTGAATTGATCGGGAAAAGCTATATCCCAGACGATCAAATAACGGAGAGTGACCGCGTCTGCTCCGACCATTTCAACGCCGAAAGTTATGAAAGGGATATCAAAGCAAAAAATTTGTACCTTCCTAGCAAACGAAGACTAAAAAAAGAAAGCGATTCCTTCTCTTTTTCTCTCGTTACCAACGAAACGGCGCTGCTTGAATCCTAACCGAAGAGGAAACATTGAGGTAAAATTTCATCACGACGACCATTGCTGGTGAGACGCTGGCTAGACGTTGGCCCAGCAATGCTGTTAATGTTTTAAAGCCCCGTGCAAACTGCGCCAGCACCTGCCATCATTGCTGGCGATTTTCGCTTGATTGACTATAGGACAAAGGAAATGTCAAAATGGTAAAAGGACTTTCTGACATCTCCTTTGTCTTGTGAGTACCCTGCGGTTTTGCTCCGAAATGAAAAATCACATATTTAAGGATGTTTTACCAAAAAGATTTTTGGAGACTTTGTATCACTTGTTTAAAATCCGCTGAGAGAAATTCTATTGCAATTAGTTCCACCTGAAACCACCGATTAACTGGATGTTTTATTCGTAGCTAAGCCCTGTTGCGCATGGCCTGGTAACTAGCAAATTCAACAGATATACCATAACGTCTTCCTTTCGAGGGACAACAAACACTAAACACAATTGTAGACTAAACAGCAACTATAACTATAAGTCAGTTTCAAATAACAAAGTTTATGACTGGCATTTAAAAGTCACTACGTAGTAAACTATGACTGAGCATTGATCAGCCTTTGTGGAGGCTTCACAACTCGTCCTGATCGCGTGACTACTGGTTCTGTAAGTACAGGTGCCGTGGCGTCTAATGGACCTGGACCACTTGGTTCTGGTGCTAGACTGCAGGTAGACATTCCTGAAGACTTTGTTGCTTTATGGCTTGGCCTTGGAGCAGAATGGTCTTGTGCAGCTAGGTCAGGTTGAGCGTCTCGCAAATGTACCCGATTTCTGCGATACGTCCTGCCATTGACTTGTACAACGTAACTGCGTGGCGTTGTTGCCATGGAAACCGCTGTCCCTGCCTTCCAATTGCTATGAGCCTGTTGTGGATGAACCTTCACCCTTATTTGTTGACCAACAACAAGACTAGGCAGTGACTTCGCTGTGCGATCATGATAGTGTTTGGCCTGCTTGCGGTTTTGGATGATCTGTTCTGTCACCGCTGCCTGTACTTCGGGCTTGTACAGGGCCTGGTTGCTAGGCAACATAGACCTGGTTGGCGGGACATAAGTCGTTGTGCTCGTGAGCTGGATGTTCCTGGAGTTGGTGAGTTTCTCCATCCATTCCAATAGTGACTTCCACAGGTCTGAGCCGTCTTTCTTGGCCTTGATGATGACTTTCTTCATAATCTTCACCGCCGACTCCACCTTCCCGTTAGACTTGTGGTGATGAGGACTTACAGTTACGTGATATATTTCCCATGCCTTGGTGAACTCTTGGAATTCCTGTGAGCTGTAGTTGGTTCCATTGTCTGATATAAGGACTGCTGGTGTCCCGTGGGTTGCAAATATCGGTTTTATCTGCTGGATGAGAGTTTTAGATGACATGTCTGGGAGCTGAACTAGTTCTATGTAGTCAGAGTACAGATCTACTAGGACCAAGTAGTGTTCGTCTTGCATTTCAATGCAATCACTGGCAACTGCTTGCCATGGTAGCTGAGGAATGGGATGTTTCATCATTGGCTCTTTCTGCTGGCTGGTTGCATTTTTTGACAGGTGGAGCATCGCTGTACTGCTTCTGTAATGTCAGCTGACATGCCTGGCCAATACATGATGTCTCTAGCTGTATTTGTATTGTACTGGATACCTAGGTGTGACGCATTTGCTCGTGTTGTCATCTCGGTTCTCATTGTTGAAGGAATGACGATCCTGATTTCCTTGAAGGCTAGTCCGTCCTGAGTTGATAGTTCATCTTTGTATGGCCAGTATTCACAAATACAAATGGGTACTTCAGCTTTGTTGTCTGGCCAACCTTGCTTGGTGACTGTCATCAAGGTTTGGAGTGAGGGATCTTTGGCTGTCTCTCGTCTGATGTTTTCAAGTCGTTCGTCAGTCACAAACGGCGACTCCTGCATGTCAATATCTTCTATTTCTTCTCGTATCTTCTCTTCTTCACTTATCTGGAATATCTGATAGGCTGTTGTGTCTGGACGTGCATGGTCGAGCGGTAGTGATGCGTGGGATAGGGTATCACTGAGATACATCGCGGGCCCAGGCTTGTACTCTACAGCAAGTGAGAATTTCTGTAGACGCAGTCGCATTCGCTACAGACGCTTGGGGCAGGTAAGGATGGGCTTCTTGAAGATCGTGACTAGGGGCTTGTGATCTGTAAGAACTCTGACATTCTCTTTGCCTAGAATGTAATGTTCAAAACGTTCAGTTGCATACATGATTGCTAAGCACTCGTTCTTTATTTGAGCATAGTTGCGCTCAGTCTGATTGAGAGCTTTAGAGGCATAGGCAATGGGGTGTCCCTCTTGTGTAATTACTGCCCCCAAGCCTACGTTGGAGCTGTCACTTTCAATGGTTACCTCTTTGTTGACGTCATAATAGTGTAGTAACGGTGCTTTGGTGATCATCATCTTGATCTTCTCGAAGGTTTCCTGGTGCTGTGGCAGCCAGTTAAACACTGCGTCCTTGTAAGTCAGACGTCGGAGAGGTTCTGCAACCGTGCTTAGCTGAGGAAGGAATTTGGACAAGTAAGTGACACCACCAATGAGGCGCTGGACGCCTGCAATATCAACAGGCTGCGGCATCTCACAGATATCTTTCACTTTTTCTGGATCAGCAGAGATTCCGTCTGCGCTGAGGACATGTAGGTCACCCTGTCCAACTTGAATTTGAGCTTCTTTGGGTTGAGCTTCAGTTTGTGCTCTTTGCATCTATCCAGTAGGTTTTTGAAAGCTGCATCATGACATGCCATTGCTTCTTCATCTGTTTCACCAGTTCCATAGATGATGATGTCATCATAGACTGCTGCGATGTTTGGAAGGCCTTCAATACATTCATTGATTCTGCGCTGGAACTCTTCTGGGGCGGACTTGATCCCGAATGGCATTGGCAGCCACCTGTAACGGCCATAAGGTGTCCATAATGTTTTGAGGTAGCTTGATGGCTCATCCAAGACAACTTGCAGAAATCCATCTTTTGCATCGAATACTGAGAATACCTTGGCGTTGGTCAGTTTGGGTGACACTTCGTCAATAGTTGGAGTTGGATAATGGTTTCTGATTATGGCCTGGTTCAACTCCGATGGGTCTAGGCATACTCGTAGCTTGTTTGGTTGTCGGACTACCACCATGCTGCCTATTCATGGCGTTGGAGTAGTTACTTTAGCGATTACTCCCATTTCTTCAAGATCCTCAATCTTCGTCTTCAATTCATCCTGTACTGGGATAGGGACATGCCTGGGATTGTTCTGCTTGGGTTTCACAGTTGGATCTGTTTCTATGTGGTATGTACCCGGCAGCCTTCAAAGTCCACTGAAGACATCCTTGTAGTCATGTAAGACATGCAGGTTTGTCAGGGGTTCTTTTGGACCTGGCTCGATTTGGTGGACACATTCTTCATTGAATTCAAGAAGCTTAAATGCTTCGCAGACTCTGCCTGAGAGTAATGACGTTGGTGCCTCTTTGATTATCTGGAAGTGAACCTTTCTTGTGATCCCATTTGCTGTGCAGTGAAGCTTGACTTGCCCCATGGGTTTGATGGTTGACTGATTGTAGGTTCGCAGCTCAGTTTGGGACTGCTCGGGTTGCTTCTTGGTCAGCTTATTGTAGTCGTTAAGGGATAGTGTGCTGCATGTTGCTCCGGTATCAAGCTGAAATTTGATTGACTGCCTGGCCGTCTTATCTCCTGTCACAGCTAACACTTGTGCAAAATACTGCCTTTTCTTCTGGTTTGACTGAATGATATACAGGCTGTCATTGCTGGAGAATTAATCATCATCGTCACTGCATGAGCTCTCTTCTAGTTGGTGTACGTCTTGTTTACTTCTTGTCTGCTTGTTTGGCTTATGTTGAGGCCTTATGATCTTGACGAGTGGACATGCAAACTCTAGCGAAGTGATTCTTCTTGCTGCATTTATTGCAGACCTGCCCGAATGCTTTGCATTTTTCAGCGGCATGGCTGTCACCACAGTACTTGCAGTCTGTGATCTGCCTCGGCTTTGATTTGGACTTGTTTTGCTTCGTATAGTGGACGGTCTTAGTTGGCTCCATTTTGTGAAGCTGTCTAACTGCCAATTTACTTGTGCAACAAATGTTTATTGCTTTGTCTAGGCCTAGTTCTTTTTCTCTTAGAAGGCGTTATCGGGTGTCACTGCTGTTAACCCCAAATACAATCCAGTCCCTTAACATTTCATTCTCAAGAGTAGTGTACTTGCATGTGGCAATGCGATCTCTGAGTCTGTTCAAGAAACGGTCAAAGCTTTCACTTCGCTCTTGGACGGTGCAAAAGTACAAGTACCTCTCATATATAATGTTCCTCTTGGACTGGAATTCCTCACCTAATTTCTCCTAATTTCACCTAATAGGTGTGGGGGACTTTCGTTCATCATCGGTGAGGGGCAAATTCTTATAAATTCTGTAGCAATCTTTGCCCATGACTGTCAAGAAAGTCGCTACCACGATTGCATCCGATTTCTTGTTTACTTCCGTCGCGATAATATAGTCTTCCCAGCTGTCGTTGAATATTTCCCAGTTGGTGGTCATATCTCCCTGCATTTCGAGGGGTTGGGGCGTTGGAAGCGACTTTACCATGTTGAGAAGATCCAATGCGATCTGTAAAATCCAAGATGGCGGCTATATGTAGTCGGCGAAATGATTGCCAAACTCACTATACAGATGCAAAAAAATGCCCGTTGCATATGAATTGAACACTTATCTCAGCATTCTTGCCCTCTTGGCTTGCTGGGAGGCCTTTTTGGTGTGCAAAATCCCGCTTCTTACACCATGTTTTATTCGTGTTTCGTTGACTACAAGCAAAGCCCTGCTGCGCATGGCCTGGTAACTAGCAAATTCAACAGGTATACCATAACACTGGACTATTCGGGGACCCAGGGCGACGCGGAGACCGGAAGAGAAAGTACGCGCGAAGACAAAAGAAAGAGGGGCAAAAGAAGTCTTTTCCCCCTAATTTTTTTCTCGCGCGCTTCCTGCTGTGTCCCCGATCTTTGCGACGCCCTGGGTCTCAAGGATACTGGGCAAGTATTTTTTTACGCGCAGAAGCAGGCAAGCCTTCAAATACGCACAGAGCTTGATAGAGAGGAAAAAATTACTTTACTTGAACACCTTTACTGAGAAAAAGTTCAATAAAAAACCAAGCTCACTCCTCTTTCAGGCAACTTTTCTTGGTGTTTGGGATGGGAGGGGGCTCCAGCAGGAGTTTCTTATTTAATAAATTGTTTAATTTAACAGTACGCCAGCTCACTTAATATTTTAGCATTAGCATTGGTCTTTTTGCTGTGTACAATTAGATATTATACCATATCACTTGGTCGAGCTTAGCAGTCGAGTCACAATGGCACTCGGCCGGCACATACTGGTATTCACAGCCCCGAGAAACCATTCTTTCCCTAGAATTATATACGTATGGGGTGGCCCTACTAACCCCATCTGTCACACGCGTTACTATTTTATGCTCAAAACAGCTAGGTCCATTACAGGAGCAATACGCCTTGTCCCAGATGTAATGACAATCGTTGTTTGTCATACACCCCTTGTTTCTTATCACACACTGGAAGCTAGGGTTTTGAGGAATACTTTGTGGGGCATATCTCATTTTTTGAACAACGTAATAACCGATTTTAGTAGTTTCACACCCGAAATTTTTCAAAGCCTTAAAGTAAGTCTCCAAAAGTTTAGCCTTTGGGTAATGTTCGGTGCCGTAAAATCTAATTTTTAAGAGATCCCAAATAGGTTTGTATTTGAACTCTAAAGCGCTGATATTGTCGTCATTAATGGTACTTAAGAAATCATATGCGTTTTCATCGTTTACCCCGGTCAATAGGTCTGCCCGTTGTTCTACTCTGCCTCCTCTCACAACTGTGGTGGTGGACATGAACTCAAGCCGATCACCATCTGACTTATCAATACGCCTACAAGGGGCTAGTTTACCGCTTGACTCCTTTTTTAGAGATGAACATGCCTTAATATGAAAATCATACTGTCTCAGCCGAGCGGAAGACTTGGCGAAGGCGTATTGTTGGATTTGCTTTCCGTACAGCACCGATTTTATCACGTGTGTGCCAGTACGGCCAAGAAAGTAACCAAATCCAAACCATGACAAGGGCAAAGAGGGGTCTTTGATTTTAGCTGGAAGCCGGAAAAATTCCTCTAATATATCCTCGCTAAAGGGAAAGTTGTTAAGGCAGTCACCACATATACCTATGGAGTGACTATAAGCGTAAAGCTTGAGAGAATATCCCGATATGTCCTTGTTTCCTGCGGAAAGTCCCTTCGTGACCTTGTCGTATGAGGTTTTGAATGCGAGGTCTGTTCTGAGCTCATCTTCTAGATCGGCAGAATCGGCAAAATTGGCATAGAATTCCTTGGTGGAACGGTGGTAAGTACTCTGTTCACCTGACTCGGCCCTGGAGTATCTCGTGATGCAGTGTGGAGGGATATTTTGTGCAATGGTGTATCCCTGAGGCCTAAGGTCAGATGAGAGGACATCGTTTTCGGAGAAGTAAAAGCCATCACCGAGAGGTGAGACATCAGATGAGCAAGTGAAGTCTAACTGAGTCAACAGCAGGATGATCAGATACCTCATCTATAAGCACAATTAAGTCATGTTATCATCATTATGTTATCATCGTCATATCATATTTATCATCATCCTAACCATAGCAATCACCGCTCCATCTAAGCATAATGATTTTTAAATCATTATCAAAATAAAGATTATGATTATATAATCTGATGATAATGAGGATAGATGATAATAATTATCATTATGATGACCTCTATGATAATGACAAAATTAACGCAAGAATAACATCTGCATCGTGGATAGTTTATTAACAATAACGCCTATATATGAAAAGTTATAAACAAAATACCGAATCAATTTAAAAGCTGGTGTCGAGCTTATCTCCAGTGGCGGCATACGTCGTTCCTATTTTATTTTTCAGGAGTCAATACTTTTTGCACGAAATAATTAATTGCCAGTGACTGTAAAGATTTCATCATTGTCTCAGAACAGGTTCGGCTGAATTAGGCACATGTTCGGTTCGACGTCTAAGATTGAATTGACAATAGAGGATTGAAAACATCATAAAAATACTATATAAAAGAAGCAAAAAAAAAAAGTAAAAAATAGAGCCAATGGAAAAGCTCCCAAAAACGCATGGAAGAAAATTATGAAAGCAAACGAAGAGATAAAATCTGTTATTCAATAACGTATGAGAGTATAGGTGTTGGGTCTTCTCGTTCAGACACCTACAAGTATTTTACAAAGAATAAAGTCAAAAGAATCCCTACCTTGGAACACTCTTGGACCGATTACGCGTCGAATTTGAAATCGCATGCTGGTAATTCGATTTCTAATAAATAATCCACGACGTCTCGTTTTCTTAGTCAAGCAAGAAAGCGGGTACCTATTCTAATATTATATATTATTCATATAAATACATTTTTTGACACTCCACGTGATTTTTATTTATAAGTATTGTTATTCTTTTGGTTGAACATAAGCTCTAACCCCCCCACCCCCCCTCCACCCCCCTTAGAAAAATACATGGAATACCACGAAACTGTAGTAACATTTTTAGCTGCTCACGATTCATATAAATACATTTTTTGACACTCCACCTGTGGTTCTTAACGTGATTTTTATTTATAAGTATTGTTATTCTTTTGGTTGAACATAAGCTCTAACCCCCCCATCCCATCCCCCTCCACCCCCCTTAGAAAAATACATGGAATACCACGAAACTGTAGCAACATTTTTAGCTCCTCACGATGTAGGAGGGTGATCACACATTCCTAGAGATGTCCCAAAGTTTCAAAACCCCACATAAGATAAGATTTAAAGTCACTTAAGAAAAGAGAAGGGGCTAGAAATAAATTTCAATTGATGTAAAGCACACAAAGTTTCTTAGTCAAGTATAAGACTAGTGCCTCGTACCGTGCCGAAAAATAAGACATTTACTTGAGATTTATTCAATTTACTTGAGATGTGTACAGTCCATCGTCCCCGTTTTGGCTTTTGCTTAATTTTTTTTTCTGCAAAAGTTTCTCTTTAAAGAGTAATAATAGAAATAGAAAATAATAGCAATGAAACCTCGAGAAGCCAGTTTCTAAAAAGAGGAAGACACTTGTTCTTTAGAGAACAGAATTGTCCCTGGTTTATAGAGGATCTTGTCTCCTGAGGGGAGTCTCTCGCTTTGTTCCCTCTCTGCTAGATTGCTTTCCACTGGGTTTTAGCTATGGTTTTGCGTGTTCTCTCAATCTTGTTGTTACCTCATTTTGATAGATTCTTGGTACCAGTCACATGTCAAATGATCGGCCCCTAGGGAGGTATTATCTTTATACGCCTATATAAAACGGAGAATAAATAACAAAGCGGCATAGTGTCGCATTTGGAGCCTAGATGACTCAGCCGGCAGAGCGACACTCTGTAGTGCCTCTCGCCAATGTGTTCCGGGCTCAATTCATGATTCCGACGTCGAGGTTGCTAGTTATAACGTTGGCTTTTTTTTTCGAGTTTTCTGCTTTCCACTTCTCTAAAACAATAATTTCAATCCTGCAGCATAGTGCGTCTATATTTGACTCTGCCTGACCACCATGTTCCGACCACAATGTTCTATTAACAAAACCTGACTAACGTGTTCTATCAACAAGACCTGACCACCATGACCTTACCACCATGTTCTATTAACAAAACCTGACTGACGTGTTCTATCAACAAGACCTGACCACCATGTTCTATCAACAAGACATGACCACCATGACCTGACCAACATAACCCGACCACATTAACAAGGAAATACGTGCGAAAAACGACTATCGTCCATCATCGAATAAAACTAACAAGACGGACGCGGTGCGTGTCGTAAACTCGACAAAGCCTCTCCATAACCACTCTCGCTAAGCTTAATTCTCAAGTATGGAAAAAGCGTGGGGTCCCAGAAGAAGAAAGGGCGGCAAACGGCAAAGTTTGAGAATCGATCCGTATTGCTAACAACTTTGGCGTATTTACTTCCGCTCTAATGACACTCTAAACGGAAAACAAACTGTAGTGATTATAGTGCTCTGATTATATCCAAATCCAGTCTCGCGTTTAATAAGCAACTCAAACAATACATTTCATCTTCATTCACTAAAAAGGAGTTAATCATGTCTCTCAGCTAACTAAAATAATGTTTTCTCACTCCCTGAATACAAATTTCCGGACGTGGGCTATTAAAAGATAAATAGTCCGAATCGTTTACACTTTCCTTTGTCAGGCAATTAGATAGAACTTACAAACAAGCAAACAAGAAGGAACTATCGGAATATGGTATTTTAGACCAAAGATTAAAGCAATTCTTCGATTTGCAAGGCAAAGATAAAAAATCAATGTTTCCTTCTTATTAAATAGTTACAATTGTGGGATGCTTCCTTGGGGCACTGCCAAAAGATGAGACATCTTGACAACAACTTGGCCAGAGAGTAAAGCAAATAATAAAATAATCAGTGCGAATCCATTATAAAATTATAAAAGGGTTTAAAACAACTGCCTAAAGATGAGTCGTCTTGACAGTCCGTTGCCAAAAGATGCAACATCTTGACAACGCGAGGTCTTATTCCCTAAAAAAACTGTAGGAAAATTATTGAACCCCCCCCCCCCCCCCCAAGTGACACCAACGCGTTAATTTTTGGTCTTAACCAGTACTGTTCTCTGGTGCATTCAGAGGCGACCTTGCTAAGAGTACTGTTCTTACGTCCGAAAGAATAAACATCGCTTTCGGTTGACGGAGACCGTATACCTTTCACAATCTCGGGCGCAATGTTCGGGTGCCCCAAGTGGTACTCAATGTCCATGTGAATGTATCACTTAATCTGGTATTCGTACCAAGGCGTCGGGGCTTAACTGTGGCTGTGTGGCGTGATAAAATGTGTGGTAATAGACGTTAGTGCGTGGGTTAAAGTGTGTAAGTGTTGCTATTTTATATGGTGTATTGCATTGGGGGATGTAGGGGTAAGAGTTGTGGCTATTAAGGGGGGTTAGAAAAAGGCTTGCAGTGAAATGTTGGGGAGATCAGTGTATTTGACCTTCGGAGGAAGGTGATAATTACCTGTTGATAACTTTTTGTGGAGTGTAATGTGAGCTTGTAGAAAATTAAGTGGAATTACAAGGTCGGTGATAATAATAATATCCGAAAGCGTGCAGTTAGGATATGAAAGAAAGGAATGGATGGCGAATAGGTGATAGATAATGGTTATGTAAGTATAGGACAGTTGGCTCCTTGAGTATGGAGTGTTATGTGTCACGTAGTGAGAGTGTGTGTGAGGATGTGCGCTCTAAGATAGTGATTGATAAGCGATGAGCTTGTGTGCGATGGCCTATATAGAGCGAAAATAATACGCGGAGGTACAGGCAGCAGAAACGGCAGGAATACGAACAATCGAGTGAAGTGAATGGCATGTACCTGGCGGCCTGATAAAAGTAGATACACCAACATAAAGAAACAAAACAATAATGTGAAAGATTTCATAAGAGCTCTTAGGAATAAATGATCTGCTTGTCATCGTCAGGGAGCAAGATCGACGGCTAGTCAGACGCGGTAAGGGAGGTAAAAACTGTAAAAACTAGTCAGACGCGGTAAGGGAGGTAAAAACTGATGGGTGCCGAGGATAGGAGTCACGCGGACTAGGACGGAATAGAAAAAGGCTGAAGGGGAAACAGGAGATATAACCGCGTCTGAGGTAAACAGCTTGCTCCTATACACCAGCGTGTGGTTGCACATGTTATGTGTTTGTGTGTGAGGCTTACCTTACGTCGGATTTTCGCTTTACTAAGGTCCGCATGTCCATAGCTTGAGCTTGTGATAACACGGTACGACTAACGTGATAATGGCATGCAACGGATGTGATCAGATTACTTCTATCGACATGACCTAACCACCATGTTTCATCAACATGACCTGACCACCATGTTCTATCAACATGACCTGACATGACCACCATGTTCTATCAACAAGACCTGACCACCATGTTCTATCAACAAGACTTGACCACCATGTTCTATCAACATGACCTGACTACCATGTTCTATCAACATGACCCGACCACCATGTTCTATCAACAAGACCTGACCACCATGTTTCACGCCGGGCACAAAGTGTCCTAAAATCGGCAATGTTCGCCTGTACTTTTGATCAGCGGATGCACGCGTGAGTCTGGCGGGGTTTTCAAAATGGCGGCTCGCTACAGTCGTGAAGAAGTGCTCGCTCTTGTCCTTGATGACAGTGATCCTGAATATAACGAGGATTATGACAACCCTACGACAACGAAGACTGGCAAAAACTCTCGGCGGTTTTGCTTGTCCATTTTTTTTTATTTCCAAGGACAAGAAGGAAGAAGTTCTGCACTTTTTTTTCGATCCGTTTATTTAAGGTGTTTTGCGTTACTTTGTCAGGCTTTACATCAGAAGAATTGATTGGAATTTTGCAAACACCAGCTAAAAGGAATGAAGACCGGGCATATGGTGTCCCTTTTTGTCTCCGAAAACAAGGAGCTGAGACTAGCGTACAATACACGCCGATCGCAGGTTGTTCTTTCTTTTTATTATGGAGAATGGAACACTTGTGGAATTCCACAACACAAAAACTGACATTCTCGTTTTTACTGTTTTCTAACCTCTTTCCAATGAACAATTCTATTCAAGGAACACCTCTATTCAAATGACACCTCTATTCAAGGGACACCTCTATTAAAAGGACACCTCTATTCAAGGGACACCTCCATACAAGGAACACCTCTATTCAAATGACACCTCTATTCAAGGGACACCTCTATTCAAGGGAAACCTTTATTCAAAGGAAACCTCTATTCAAGGGACACCTCTATTCAAGGGACACCTCTATTCAAGGGACACCTCTATTCAAAGGAAACCTCTATTCAAGGGACACCTCTATTCAAGGAACACCTCTATACAAGGAACACCTCTATTCAAGGGACACCTCTATTCAAGAGACACCTCTATTCAAAGTAAACCTCTATGCAATTGACACCTCTATTCAAAGAATACATCTATTCAATGGCATATCTCTCCTTAACTCAAGGAATACTTTTGTTTTATGGACATCTTTATTCAATGAACATCTCTATTCAAGTTACACCTCTATTCGAAGGGCACCTCTATCTAGGCAGACAATGCATTATTTTTAGTAAGATGAGATTCCTGACGAAAAATAGACATTGAATTCAGTGCTTTTCTGCAGTCTCTGTTGTCGTATGGTTGTCATGATCCTCATTATATTCAGGATCACTGTCTATACAAGGGACCCTCTATTCAAGGGACACCTTTATGAAATTGACACCTCTATTCAAAGAATACCTCTATTCAACGGCATTATCTCTCCTTAACTCAAGATAGAACCTCTATGATATTCAAAGAACACTTTTGTTTTATGGACAACTTTATTCAATGGACATCTCTATTCAAGGGACACTTCTATTCAAAGGGCACCTCTATTTTATGGACATTCTATTCTAGTGACACCTCTACCAACAAGAGACACCTCTATTCAAGGGACAACTCTAGTGAGGGACTCCTACTTTAAGTATATCTATATTAATAGAAAATATCTGGCAGGAGTATGAAATTGCAAGATTTATTTCAGAAATAGAGGTTACAAAATATGTAACAATTCAATAAATATTGTAAATATATATATTTATAAATTTATATGATAATCTTATATTATTTATTATCTTATGAATAAAGTATTTATTAAATGGTCTCTATTACCATAAAAGGCACGAGCACTTCTAAAATTGAAGTAAGATTATATAAATATATCAAATAAATTTTTACTTTTTTGCTAAATCCTTAATTGCTTTAAGCAATGAATGTCAAAAAACTGTTGTGTAACAGAATAAATATTGGCAAGAATTAATAGTTATGGATATATCAAAATATATATAAATATATCAGCATTACAGTATTATGCCTCAGAATTCAAATATTACATAACTATTATTTTCAGATAGTATAGATCACTTTGTACAGTATATACAAAAAAATATGTGTGAACATTTGCAACATTTTGTTGCATAGGATTTTGAAAACCTCAATAAAGAATAATTTACCAGTATATTAAAGTATTTTAATTTTAGTACCATAGACGAATGTTGTTTATTTCTTCCCTGATTCTAGTATATACATTACATATTTACTTAGGGATATACAATTCCAGTTTCCTTACATTTCTTATGAACCTGCATTAGGTAGCCACTTTATTTTATGCTGAAAGCAGATCAATCACACTTTTTATGTAAGAACACAATACAGTAAATGCTCTGCCAACATGCACTCTTGTGAGTGAACAGCTTTACTTCCAAACAACTTTTCTAAACCCAGATTTTGCATCATTGAAATACTGTGTTCAAGTTTATCATAGACCTCACTGCATCACAATAACAATGTTCTTATTCATAAAAAAAAGAGTTGCTGATGATTTGAAATAATATATTGATCAAATGTATTCCAAAAGTAACATACAAATATGTATTTTTTTTTATTTGCTGTAATTTGTAATTGTATAACATAAGAGATCTGCATTTAGCATTTGTAAAGATAATGGGATAAGTAGAAAGTATACCAACTCTGTCTTAGGCTGCCATAAGATAATTTACAAAAAAAGTTCAATAAAGATAATAGAAAATCAAACATTTTATTTTTAAAAAAAATATTTCATCACCTATCAAAGTCTATCATTCATAAAAAAAAGCATTTAACCATTGGATGCTTACAAATAGATTCTTTTTTTTTTCTATCAAATTAGCCTCTTACATCTTTTTACTCACCTTTTTAAGGAGACAATCCACCTCAGAGTACATCAAACATGCTATTTTTTACAGGATTACATACCTTTATTATTTGACTCTTAGAGCCATGGCAATCAGCCACCAAGAAATGTTTGGATGCAACATTTATATCTTGTACACAAAGTGTGTGTACATCAAACATGTCCTGGATGTATGTCAAGGCAAGATAAAAAACAACAGAGAAATAATGGAAACATGTAAACGTTAGTAGCGTAATTCTAAGTGACAGCACTTTGGGTGTAGTCAACAGTAATTCTCACCCCTAAGATATTTTAAAGCTTGCACACCACTATAGCATCACTATAGCAGGTAGCCTGACCCCTCCCTCAGTGAAGCATGTCGGATTCTTCCTCCTCATAGACACTGCATTTCCATTTAAAAACCCCTTCTGACTGCCTCCTTCCTGACTGTTACCTTCCATACGACTGTCTGAATCTACCTACCTATTTTTAACTGCTATGCAGAGTAAGGTTATTGATTACATTTAAATATAGCCTGATAATATAATAACCTAATTACTGCTATCTATTTTCTATTGAGGATATCACTAATCTGAAGAGAATATCCATGTAGCCATCAAATATGAAACAAACAAACAAAGATAATAATTAGACCAACATGAAACTACAAGTCATCTGTTTGGAAGAACTCAGAATTTAGAATCCAATTAAGTACTAAGTCTTACTTAACTATTTTGATTTGACTAAGTTTTCTGATGTAACTTAAATGATTATCATATTTGGTTTCACTTGAGTTTCGTTAAGAACAAGTTTATCCAAGAATACAATAAACTGAAGCGCTGTTGAAACTGAAAATACTTTCACAACAAAGAATAATTATTGTTTATGAGCTACCATAGCAACGCGCGCGCCGGGTTTTTTAGTTCTATTCCATGTGTTATTTCTTTGACGAAACGATCTTTCGATCTAAAAGAACCAACAATTTGACTATAATTTATAACTCAATAAATCACCCTCTCAAATAACACGATAGCGTAAAATAATGCGCAAGTCTGGCTAAAACAAATATGTCCTTTCCTTTCGATTCCTTTTCTATAAGCACTGCATTTCTACAAAATGAGTATTATATGTAAACACATTCTATTTGGTTCTTTATAAATACCTTTCTGCTAAGCCTTCTCAGCTTTTCTCGCTTCGCTTTCAAGTTTCTTCTCAGCGATGCTTTGCTAAAGGAAAGAAAACTCATTCTCCAGGTCCTGCAGTTCTCACGAAGAGTCCATCACATTCTGTCACTTTAATTTAGCCTCTCGCATTTACTCTCCGAGACTAAACCTCTTTGGCATATTTACAATTAAACTTGAAAATTAGAGTGAGGTTTCAAAAATAATCGCGCGAGAACAGAGGAGAAATCTACAAAACAAAAATCATAGCGAAGACATTCAGGGATTCAAGAATCGGACTACCCTGCTGATTTTCAATAAATTCTTTCGACGTAAAAATAAAATCGGGACTCAAAATAACTGCATTCAAGACATTTTGGGAAAAGTCGCGGAAAGACCGTATCCCTTTGAAGAATAGGCGCAGGAACTTTGTTCTTCCGTCTGTGCCTTACCGCCATCCGATCTTATTTTCCGAAGCTAGCGAAAATCCTACGAGCTTTAGAACATAGGGCCCGAGCAGATTCGTAAATTCGGCACCAGTCCTCTGAAAACGTGCCCCGTCCAAGATGGCGATTTGACACGGAAAACCCTGCCGCTTTTGGAGTGTTTTGTGCCCGGCGTGTTTTATCATCAAGACTTGACCACCATGACCTGACCACCATGTTCTATCAACATGACCTGACCACCATGTTCTATCAACATGACCTGACCACCATGTTCTATCAACATGACCTGACTACCATGTTCTATCAACAAGACTTGACCACCATGTTCTATCATCAAGACTTGACCACCATGACCTGACCAACATGTTCTATCAACATCTTTGCCGCAAATTGGGTCGAGTTTAAGAATAAAGGACAAGCAAATGGGGTAATGTGTTTTACAATGAGCATCCACGGGGATCCCAGGAGCCGCGAGTACGCGAAGGAAAAACATAATACGAGAAAGGGGCTTGGGTCTCCGAGGATGGACAATTTGTCGACCGATGTGTTAAATTGGAGCCGATTAGTAGCGAACATATCCCCTGCTTGTCATCAATCATAGATTCATCTACGAGCATATACTCGATTTATTTCAATCTGACCTATACAAGTCATGCTAAAGAACTTTTTACTCGTCACTATCGCTATCATTGCTCCCATCATTGTAGGACCACACTGTTGCCATCTTTGGTCTTGTTTCACAGTGGCATTCGGCTGGGATGTATCGATATCTGCAGCCAAGCGACACACCTCGCTCACCACGATTGTAGGCGTACGCTATCTTTTTATACAGCCCGTCGGTTCTCTCCTCCTCCTTGTTCTCGATACAAGTGGGCCCATTGCACGAGCATTCAGCCGGAACAGCTCGGTAGTGGCAGTCGCCATTGCTGTTGCATCCGGGCTCCATGAGCATGCACTGATACGTAGGTTTGCTGACCACGGATTGGGGCGCAAGCTCGAATCGCTGAATTTCCAGTCCATGCACCTTTTCCAACTCACAGCCGTAATTCAGGTAGCCTTTTACAAACTGTTCGAGATTTCTCACTTTTGCGTTATCGGGAGTACCGGCTAGGAACTTTAGTTTCAAGATATTCCAGATGGCTTCGAACTCGTAGGAAACGGGGACTGCGTGCTCTGTAGCTTCTGACATCAACTTGTCGATTGCCTTTTTATTAGGAGACGTTATCAGGGCTTGTCGACTCTCTTTACTGCCACCAATAGCTATAACTATCTGCTTAATGTCCAGCAAGCTTGTGTCAATCTCACTAGTCACTCTGCAATCTGGCCCATCTTTCATAAACTTACAAACAATGCTCTTAAAATCTTTCTGGGAGTAATTTTTTGATGCTTTAGCAAAAGCAAAAATGAGAAACTTTGCGCCATAAGAAACACTTTTAATAACATGCGTTCCGTACTTGGTAATGAAATTCTTGTAAGAATCCCAAGATTTTGCGTGTTTTGGCTTAGAAATTTTTGCAGGAAGATTTTTGAAATCATTTTCAATTCCTTCACTTAGACTAGCATCACGTAGACAAGAACGGGTAATAACCCGAGTTGAAGTTTTTTTAAAGAATTGTTCGATGGTACCCATCATTGATTCTCCATGCCGCAGAAGGAAAAGGCTTTGTTCTGTTGCTTTGAAAAAATAATCTCCAACGAGATCCGATTCGATGTTAAATCTTTCGGCTAATAGCCGGTAAAACGCAGTTTTTGACCTGATAAACAGGGGATTCATTTTCACGTCATTAATCATGTTTTTCCTAACGCATCCCTCGGGTAGTGCTTGAAATACTTCTTTGCCACCCAGATTTCCCCGGAATAGAGCAGTGTTAGGGACATTTACGGATTTGCCAAGAGGATCTTCCGCCGCAATAGAGAGAGCGACCAGGGGTAAAAGAAGTGCAAGGTGGCGTAACATCTACAAGGAAAGCAAGTATATCAATGTTATCCATTAATGGAGAGAGAAACCGGGGGTACAAGAGAGACAAACATGGCGTAACATCTGCAAGGAAAGCATGTATATCAATGTTATCTATTAATGGAGAGAGGAACCGGGGGTACAAGAGAGACAAACATGTCGTAACATCTACAAGGAAAGCAAGTATAACAAAGTTATCTATTAATGGAGAGAAATACCAGGGGTACAAGATAGACAACATGGCGTAACATCTAAATGGAAAGCAAGTATAACAATGTTATCTATTAATGGAGCGAGAAACCAGGGGTACAAGATAGACATGTGGCGTAACATCTACAAGAAAAGCAAGTATAACAAAGTTATCTATTAATGGAGAGAGAAAGCAGGGGTACAAGATAGACAACAAATGGCGTGACAAACAAGGAAAGCAAGTATAACAATTTTATCTATTTATGGTAAGAGAAACCAGGGGTACAACATAGCGTAACATCTACAAGGAAAGCAAGTATATACAAAGTCATCTATTAATGGAGAGAGATACCAGGGTGTTAAAAAACGTGCGACGTGGTAACATCTACAAGGAAACAAGCGATAAATCACCACAAAAATAAAATTAAATTTCCTAGAAGTGGAGTTTCTTTCATAAATGTTTGGGTGGGTGGGAGGATAATGAATGATAGTTTGAGAGAATCAAACTATTACTCCTCTCCTCTCAAGGTTTTGTTACCTTATCATTGCCCGTCAAGTTCTTTTTTTAATATTTCTAGGTTTATGAAACTATATTTATATGACTACCTGCAGGTTCATGAAAAATGCAGCTGTTTTTATCATGAGAATACCTGGCGCACCTGTGAGCCGTGAAATGAACCCTTATACCAGTAAAAAAATCACACAGCGCGCACACAGAACAATATTTAAAGTAATCCCTACCTATGCTCTCTGGTTTGCCTTAGACAAGCATTGCCTTTAAATGAACTATACATCAGTTATGTTACCTTATCGTTGCCCGTCGAGTTCTTCTTTTAATATTTCCAGGTTTATGAACCTAAATTTATATGACTACGTGCAGGTTCATGAAAAATGTAGCTGTTTTTTTATCAAGAGAATACTTGGCGCACCTGTGAGCCGTGAAATTAACCCTTATACCAGAAAAAAAAATCACACAGTGCGCACACAGAACAATCCTTAAAATATATCCATCAAGTTATCCCTAAAGGCTCACAGCGACAGTCTTAGTAAAACGCATTTTGTCCTGGCCACGACACGAACGAAACGAAGTGATATTCAGGTAAGACGGAATCACTTGATTTCTAGCGAAAGGTAGCATATTTATTCCTCCTCCGATATGTTTGTGGCAATTGCCGGTTGCATGATTTTTCCCTCGAGTTTCCTTTTTTTTTCAAAATATTTTTTGGAAATTTGTTGGCGACCCGTCAAATGTTAGATGGTCGGTCCCTAGATGTTAAATTTAAATCATTTAAAGGTAGTGAAAGGAAACATTGTAAAAATCAATCATTTTGTATCGTTAAGAGAAATTCATTTATTGTTTGCTTTTTGAAAAACAAAAGTAAAATAAAATCGTAATGTTGCCATCTTAAACAAATTTTAAAGGACCAGTCTGATGAGTTCATAAATCAACAAAGCAAACAGTAAGGGCACAAGTCGGCGTATATCGCTTCTCTTCCTTAATGTCCTTCTGCCAAATGGAAGGGGGGGAGTGGATGAATCGAGGGGGGGGGGCGTACAGCAACGAGTAATTTGCTATGGCTATTATTAATTGCAGCCTATGAGGTCACATATTCAGGCCTATTAACTCACAGTCACCAACGACTAATTGTTGAAACAAACAGCTACCGATAATATCGACAATACAACATAAACATATGGCGACAAGGATGGGGGCAACGGAGCAGCTGCAGAATACCCGTCCACAAAGAAATAACAATGAGACTTCACACCTCGATTTCTATAGAACGAGGCAGTAAATACAAGGAAAATGCAAATACGTGGACGGGTATTCTGCAGTTTAGCCGGAACAACATAAACATTTGGCGAAAAGGATGGAGACGACATAAAGATTCGGCGACAATGATGGAGGCGACATAGGCAACAATGATAGAACTTTCATCGATTCATTCCTTACTCTACCATTTCGTTTAAAACATTTTGCAGTAATGTTGAATGATTACTGAGAGGGGGAGGGATGGGGTATCAGCATGGCGTAACAGGGTTGTCTTGCAGAGGGACGTGCTTACACCTTTCGTGGGAGCAAGAGCAACGACAGTTTCTGGGAAACTTTAAGAAACTTCAAGCAGACGCGCCTCTGGCCTTGGTAATACGAAACGTATCCCCCCTGATTATAATCAATATTTTTTTATAAAAGGGCAAAAAGCATGAATGTTCCCTGACTTTGTACTTCATGAAAAGCTTGGCGATAACGGATCTCTTGTGCTCGTTAGTCAATGCGCCCTTGACGTGTATGTTCATTTACGTCGATATGCTCAACAGTGACTGGGCTTGCAAGGTCTACCATATGCCTTTATTTGGGCTTCCTTGCATTACCATAACTAACCTGACGGTCATTGCAATGGAAAGGTATCTTGCCATTTTTAGACCATTTTGGTGCCCATCTCAATCTTTTTCCAAGAAACTCGTGATCATGGCGTGGGTAGTCGGCGGATCCCTTGGTATTATCCTAACATTACCGATCAGAAATACCCATGTGGTGATTAACAGCGAAGTGAACACTTCAACCTGCCTTGCTGGCAATGAAAAGGTATGGGAAAAAGCAGTATTTAGCGTAGTCATGTTTCTGGTCTACTTTGTACCCAACCTAGTGATGCTTTACACAGCAGTCGCCATCATCATAAACCGTCGCAAGAGACAAGAGAGCAGTCAGAATAAATTTCAGTACATCGACACAGGCACAGGCATGGCGCTTCAGGGATTCAAAAATGTTTATGAACATAATCTTCGTCTTAGCTACCCCGTAACTCGGTATTCTTTGTACCGTGAAGAAACTGCTTAACATTACGATTCCTAACTACGAGTTTGATTATATCATACGCATAGGAATGGCGTTGTTTGCTTTCTTGAACAGTGCACTGAATCCAGTCGTTTATTTCTTATCGTCAAGAATAATTCGTATGGAAATGAAAAGAATGTTCAATAACGTTCTGGATGCATTGCAAGCGTAAAGTGTAGCGATGGCATAGGACGAACGGAGAGGAAACGGCATGAAAATCCAAAGAGCAAAAGCTTATAAATGGAAGCCTTCTTGAAGAACGAAATTTAAAATATATAAATATTAAAAAGAGAAATTCCAGTAATAAACCTTTTAGTAAAATACAGTAGTAGTGGTATATTTTATAAAGGAACAAACAACCTGTAGAAAACTCGTTATTATCAGTCAAGTACACAGCCACAGGGGTGACAAGAACCAACACACTAATAAAAATTATACATACAGTGTGATGTTACATGAAAACACACACAAAAAGTATTGCAACGTTCCCAGTAAAGCATAGACACAATCCCGACTAAGACTCCCACACGACTAAGAATCGACTAGCTACCTAAGTGCCGAGCCACCGAGTAAGAGCCGAGTGATAATAGAAATATTATCATGATTTAGTTGCATGACAAAATACCCGAACCTGTCAAATCCAACATTTCCGTCCAAGGTATGTGTCTCTAAAAAGAGATTCTCTCCTGTTTAAAGGGAATAACAGAATAACAAATCTAATTCGTTTGTTGCGTCTTTGGAGACGATGAAGCGAGTAGTGGCAATTAGGAAAAAAGTTAAAGAAATGGGTGTGATTGTCACAGTTTGACTCGGTGTGCGTGAGAGGCGCGGGCAGACGTGGTCGCTATTCCCTTTGATTGCTCTGCAAGCCATACTAGTAAGTGCAACCATTTCCCTTAATTCCACCCCCGCACCCGCTCGCACTTCCCCTTCGCAACCAAAGCCGCCCAGCTGGCTAACACGCCGAAAACTTTTACGGGCGAGATGCCTTCTAGTTGTAGCCCCGAGTTCTAGTAATATGCTCTTGCGGAAGTCATGCTTTTAATGAATTAAAATCACTCTTGCACAAGCCGCGTCATCTCTCATTTCCCTGCGAGCTTTGAATATTCTTTTGGTTACAAGAGAGCTTGACATTTGTTGCCGGATGTAAACAAACATTGCACTCGATTAAAAGTAAAACATTACAATCGTCACTTCTTTAATGACTCGACAAAAAATACGCTTAATTCCATTTTCTCATTGAGATTGATAACAAAGTATTATCATTTTACACAAAAATAGAATCGACGCAAAATATTCGATTTAACGCGTGTTTCTCTCAGGTGTCAAGTTTTTTTTTCATGATAGTGAGAGCAAGGCGCCTGTAAGGCCAAGGAGGCCTGATTCGGTCAACAAATATTTTGCTACTCGTCTCCAAAAAGGTATTTAATCGAAAAACAATAGTTATTACGTGAGAAATTGAAACAAATAGCTTGTCTTAGAAATTCAATCGGAAGTGAAGATTTGATATCATTGGGGGCTAGAAAGTAGCCCAGCCTGCTAGATCGTTCTTACCGCGTTAAAATATCGAAACGGCGTCAAGAGAAAAGCATTAGTGATACTGTTTCTTCGAAAAGAGGTAAGAATGCTAGAATACAGTGCAGTGTCAAACTTTTTTGATTGCATATTTTGATTACGAAATATTATTTTGATATTAATTTTTACTTTGATTTCCTGCCAAATAAACGCGTTTTAACAATAGCAAAATGTTTTTTTAAAGAAAAAAATAACAGAATTCAATTTGTCGCTCTCAGATGCAACGAGGGTAGAATTTAAACAGGAAACGAAATAAATACTCGTCGCTCTTAAATATCCATTTACAGTACTTTACTCAATTTAAAGCATAAGGGAGAATTCCTTAGGTGCAGGTATGTCTTTTTCATTTTCCATTTACAGAGCACTTGAGTCACCGCCACATAATGAAATCATAAAATATAACTCTTTAAAAATAGCCGTTTAGGCGTAAGAATTGAAGTGATCAAAGCAGGGTGAGAGTCAACACAAAAGCATCAGCATTGTTTTTACAATCGATTCTTCAATTAAGTTTTTTTTTACGGCGACGGGGACAAGTTCCCAGGAACGAAAAGCGTATTACAGATGACAGCGCGAAGCGTGGAAAATGACCACTGTTTTCAAAATGCGTAAAATAGGGAAAAACGAGAAAACAGCTCAGAAAATACGCCTCGACGAAAGAAAGGCCCAAAAACGATAGAAAGAGTAGTAGAGCAAATGCACAATGTACTTCTCGCAAAGCCAACAGAATAGGACTACATCAGTATCATTTTCTCATTACGGCTAACATCGACACAATACATAATAGAAAAAATAGAAACATTGGAGCCCCGTTAAAACGTTAGACTTTTGGGATTAATCGTCCTGGTAGCACGGGTAACTTGATAGCGTGAGGCCTTTCTAATTTTTTTAAGCTTAATAAAGGTATTCTCATCATTTGGGTGTCTGGTAAGAGGGGTTGAGATAGGCAGAGGAAAAGTTGACGCAGGCGTCCCAGAGCGTATGATACTCGGGGAAACATGTCCTCGGTCAATCTTAGCATAGAGCACTAGCATTCTAAACTTCTAAACCTCCCTCCTACCCGCACCGTGAAAGGAATAAAGAGCCGCCATCGTGCTGTAATATTTGTCGTTGATTTGGTCTCGACAGCTGGAGGTTCAGGGGTTTACCCCGTTTGGGAGATACAAGAGTATCGAAGACCCCCCCCCCCCCCTCCCCCTCTCTCCTCTCCAATAAAATAAGACAAACTGGTACTCTCCTTGTATCTGTGTCAGGGGAACAAAAAAGAAGCAATAAGGAACCCCCTTTGAAAGAAATTTTGGAAATGTGACTGTATAAATCAGGGTATCAAGGAAATACGAAATATGAAGTCCGTTAATAGCTTGGGCTGCTCAACCCTATTTCTAAGCACTTCTTTATGTCAAATCTCAACGCGATTTCTAAACACTTCTTTGTTTTAGGGCAAACGAAATAAGAAACATGAAAAAAAAATACTTTTCATCAAACTTCACCTTTACAATTTCAAATTGAGCTATCTAGGTAAATTACATGCGCAAATTACCTAACAGTAGTCAATGTTTTGTTTTTTGTATTAGAGGTTTAAAGGATACGGATTATTTAAGAAAGTGTATTTAACTTTTCACGGTTTCTCTTGACATAGCATAATTATATCCATTGACAGCAGATAGTTTAATACTTCAAACTTGCTGAGTTTACATGGCGGTGATAGGTATCGAGCATCTAACACAGAACACACTCCCTTGTTAGAAACGAACTCATTAGGAAATCCTATTTAAAACAGGAAATTCAAATTCGAGAACACAAATTTAAGCTAGCAAGGGTAATTACCAAGAATTACACGGGGATCTTAAACACCTGCTGGAAGACGTCCCTGTTACTCATTATTTTACTGTTTTTGTGATATCAAATGAGATACCAACAGAGCAACAGAAAAGCGGATTCTTCTTGAACAAACAATAAGCAAAAAATAATAATTTAAAAAAAAAAATTAAAAACAATAGTCGCGAATTGGCGAGATCTACTTTCATTAGAAATACCCTTTTTAATCATAATTATCGTTTAAGTAGAAAATTTTGGAAATCTAATGGTATTTATAAGCTTCTGCCAAAAATTTCGTTCCTCTCACAATAATATAGCCAGCACTGAGATAAAACCACGGTAGATAAGCTTTCTTACCATTAGAGAACTAAATGTTATCACATTGACAAATTTAAGATATTGCCAACACTGGCGTATTAAAAAAAGGTAAAATTAAAAATACATCTAAATTGATGCTGCAGTGGGCTTTTTTTTAATTTACGCGAGGTGGAAAAAATGAATGCGAAAAAAGAAACTACCAAAAAAAGATTAAACACTACACACAACACAAAACATTACACACAATAAGAATACGAGATAGTAGTTCTGTGACGTAGAATTGTTGCCAATATTTCTATTAAAACCCTTTGATTGTTGGAAATTGATCCCTCTCGCGGTAAGTCTTTTGACGCTAATCCTGGGATTACATCGTGTTCGACGTGATAAACCTTTATCCAACAATTAAAATTAAAATTAACCTTTTAAGCAAACGTAAAAACAGAATTTGCAGTTTTCTCATTTACGATTACGAAAAGAAAGACAAAAATAAAATCACTACTGTCTGCTTCTTTAAAACACCCAGACTTCGAAAGCGATAAGTCTATCTTTGCTCCTATTTTCCTTTAAAAAAAATAATTGAACACGTTATCATCTTTTTATAGAGATGCAAGTTAAGATGCAAGTTGATTTTCATCATAGCTCAGTAGAAAATAAGTAGCCGACAGGTAGGAAGAGTTTTCGACGACAGCCGATAAGGCATATTATCCTATGAGCGCCTCGCAAGTACTCTTGCGTGCGTGGTGTTATCGGAGCCGCCAAGCAAAGGTCTAAAAACTACTAAAAATTGAGTTGATATTTGTGTCTCCAATTAGGCCAAGAAAACGATAACGAATACATGTTTACAAAGAAACAAGACATTTTCGCAAAAAAACCAACAGGACTAAGGTATCTACGAAGCTTCAGCTATGAGGGAAATGTCAATATATGCATCCGTGACAGAGAAATTGATATTGGCTTATCAAGGAAATCCTTTTAAAAGATCTCAGTTGAGCGCTGAGTTGTGAGCTTTTGATTTCAAGCGCGCCCGGAGGAAAAGTCGTTAACATAGTTATTTTCTGTCTAGGTCTCGTTCGAGAGAGGACTCATTGAAAGTGCCAGTAATGGAATTTTCGAATTCGACACGGCAAAACGCTACATCGCCCGTTCAACAAGGCCAGTTGGTCAGCTGGGGTGCTGCGTTCGGCGTGGTAGGCCTTCTTGTCTTTGCGACCAACCTCTTAACCCTTGTCATCTATGGCTTGAATAGCAGACTGCGACGGAGAAGTGTCTACTGTTTGATGAACCTCGCAGCCGCTGACCTGCTGGTGGGATTGCTGGCTATGCCCTTATACAGCGCATTTCTTCTTCTCGACAACGACTTTTTTGTGCGCAATGGCTTCACCCTGTTGTATGTCTCGGACATCATGTACAATGTCACGTCCAACATGTCCATGTGCTCTCTGGTGCTGGTGGCACTGGAGCGGATGAGTGCGACTGTCTGGCCGTGGAGGTACCGGAACACCCGCACGTCAAAGTTCATGGTGGCCATAGCTGCGACGTGGTTTGTGGGTCTCAGCATCCACGGAGTGCTGTACTATATCATGAAGTACGTCATCAGGAGGAAGGTCCCCATGCTGGCGGTCCTCGCCACCATCCTTCTTCTCTCCATCACCACCATCTGTGTATCGTACGTGACGATCTACCTGAAACTCAAATGGCAGCGACTGCAGCAGCAGGACCCGCAAGACCCGCGGGACCCGAGGCAATCAAGCGAGACACAGGACCAGCCAACTGAGTCGGGTCTTGGTAACGAGACGACTCGTCCTCCGGGGAGTCTTCAGCGCACGATGATCAAAGATAGAGAGCTCGCTCTTACACTGTTTATCGTCACTGTGAGTTCTTTGGTTAGTTGGTTGCCCTACGCACTGATGCAAGTCTTCGCGTTAACGATCTCGTACAGGGCCATATATGCTATTACCCTTTTACAGTGCACCAACTCGCTCATGAATCCAGCCATTTATGCACTGCGCATGCGTGAATTCCGATCTGCGCTGATCCAGTTTGCGTGCAAGTGCTCTCGTTACTACCCACATGTGGCACCTGCTGAACCGAACAGAACTGTTCAGTTGTCAGTGGCAGAGATATAAGCAGCTGAGAAGTCAACTCAGCAGTCAACTCTTGCTTACAGCGCGAGTGTTAGTCTTTATTGCAGTGCATTACTTCAGTATCTTTGGCAGGAAATAGCTGTATAGCTGGTAAGGGCAGAGCTAAAGGCAGCCGAGAAGTCAACACTTGCTTACAGCGCGAGCGTGGATCCTTATTTTCAGTGTAAAGGTATCATTGGCAGGGAAGAAAAGAACTGTTCAGTTGTCAAGGACAGAGACAACATCACTTATCGCCTAAAGAACTTACTTACAGTTCCTAAAACATATACACCCATCACTGGAATGTAAAAGCAAAACTTTTGACTTTGGCCATACCCCTTCTTAGATACCCAGGTTTGACAAACGTCACAAGAACACTTTCGATTTATCGACGAAGAACAAGACCATTAATTGGTAGTTGCAAAGACGACAAACGATTCAGATTGTTCCAAAACAGGTTTTCCAAAGAAAGTATGCGTAACTTGAATTGTAGAACAGAATAATTGGAATTGTTGATAGAGATGGTGCTGACGGCATGCATATGCTTGTATCACGCTTTTTGGGTCACGGCTTATACGCAAGTGCACGTCAAGAGTTATCCAAATAAAATGCAGAGAAACACCGGGACCTTTGCGCATTGCGTAGGATTTTGTGCAGTGCTGCAAGAACCACCATCTTACATTATATACCAAACTGAGCCAGATTTTCCCAGATATGAGTAACAATGCACTGACTGGCACATTTGAGTTCATTTTTAAAAGAACATACATCAATGTACAGTCGTTTACCCACATGACAATCAAAGCTCTATCTGTCCTATAGCGTAAAAAAGATTTCGCATGAATAATGATTCTTAGAGTGCGACGCGCGTTGCAACTGAAACACTGAACAGACAGCTATTGTTATTGCTTCTTCTAATTGTTTCACTACAGAAAATCCCAAATAAGACTATAGGTAAGGACATGTTTCACGCAAATCCATCAAAATCTTACTATTTGCCATATGTATGTTCTGCATGAATGTTTAGTACATAAAAGATCCTGAGTAGTAAAGCTATGATTAAGCTTTTTGCAGCAGGCCAATAGAACTAATGGGAATTGCCTGGTTTTTACATGGGTGATTACTTGATACGAGATATCATGTAATCAAGAAAATTCTTGGCTCCAGCTTGCGATAAATAATAAAGCGTGAAGCTGAATGGATGTGTTTACCATTACTTTCCTATGCACATTATAGACCAGTCACCACGTAGCTTGCCTATCCTTCTCTCGCAAGTAGAGGAATGTAACTTTTTCTTTGTGTATTGTTTAGCAGGCCAGAAAGCATTTCACAACGTTGTGATACCTTGACCCTTCGTGTGTAAGCAAAGCATTCTACATTTCACCACATTGTGATATGACAACGTTCAGTTTTGGTCTGTTGTTGGGCCCCACTGGAACGTTCTGGAGGAAATAGTAGTTTCATGTTAGTTTTATGTTAGGGTAAGGTGTAAGGCGGGGTTGATGTGGGGTTTGGTTGGGTGAGTAAAGAAAAGTAAGTAAAAGTTCTTATAACCTTTCACTTATAGCAAACCAGCCAAGAGAAAGAATAGATACGCTTTCAAATTCTGAAAAGGGAATTGAATTTGGTTGAAATTTGGATTTTCTACAGCGATCTGAAATTGATTCAGTCTCCTTTGGCGGCGCTAAAGGAGACTGAATCAAGTGTATAATTTCAAGTTTTGGCGGGATAATCTAAAACAACGCATTTTCCTTTAATCTGTTCAAATTCTGAGACCACAATAACAAAATATTGGCGAAGTATTGCAATGCAATACTACCCACAATGAAGCGAAAACCATTTAAAACAGAGAATAAAATGCGAAAAAAGAAAATATCGTTTTGTTGTAGGATCAAAAACAGCGCGCGCTCGTGGGAAGGTCGCTATTCTTGATTGCGCATGCAGCGCTCGCGCAAATTGCAAAAACAACTCAGACAATAAAGTGTTTGCTACATTTTGCAGATTTGTTTGCTGAAGTTTAATAATCAGTTGACTACCAGAGGTTAAAATAAAGATGACGGTAAAACTTGTAAACACACAACGAACTTCAGCAATAACTAAGAAGACATGAGGACTAGTATAGCGCGCGCATATATTTTATCATGTAATTTGATTTACATGTCGATCTACGTCACAAATGAGTAGACCTAGGCTTTCCAGTTTACGGCTTTTTTTCGGAAGTTTGACCAAAATACAGTACCTCAATATTGCAGAAGAATATATAGAATCGACTAAATCTACCAATTCTGAAAGGTTTTACGGACTTCGTATAACAAAAAGCAATAACGTCACTTCTTTAAGTTTCTTCAATATCAAAGGACAGAATAAAAATAATAATCAGATTTCTTTGAGATACAGTTTGCAGAAAAGTTCCTGTCAGATTCGACGTGACAAGATAAGGTGACATACTGTAGGGGCAGAATAAGACAAAGTACAGTAAGGTGATAAAATAAGGAGACAAAAGTTCACTCACCTCAATCTTGCGCATAACAAGCAAACCATCTATGACTTTTCCTAATGAAAGCATATTTGTATGATTATACAAGATCAAAACAAAAACAAAAACAAAACAAGATCATCTTAAACGTATAAAAACCTTAATCCATTTCATAGGAAGTACAATGACCTACCAAAGACCACATGTTTTCCATCCAAGAAGTCACATTTTGCACAGGTGATGAAAAACTGTTAAAGAACATTAGTACTATTGATAATATGACACATTCATTCTTGATAATTAGCCTGGTGTTAGCAGGTGAAAAAGTTTGGAATAAAAACAAAGGCTACTGGAAAACAAGCAAATCTAGGTACATGTATTTCCACAGCGTATTTGCTGTTTGGACAAACACTTTCATAATACTCAGGGAGGCTCCACTAGGCTGCTGAATAGCAGATCTTCTATCAAAAGAGGCCCTGACATTTGACCAAGGTTTTACCTAACTGAACAGTACCTGACACCCATTGGAGTTGATTCCACTGTTTGCCTTGAATGAAAAGAAAAGAATAAAAATATCGCTCATAGTTTTGGGAGTAGCATGAAAAGAATTCATGGGGTTTGTGATTTACCATTGACAGATAGCCAGCTCCATCATGCTTCAGCTTAAAGCTCTCATCTGCGAAAGCTGACTCTCCATAGATGCTCATTACACCAGTCCCGTCTCCCTGGTAAAAGAGCCTTACATTAGAATCCTCTGATTTATGCTTGAAAAAACAGTCACTGTTTTTCGAAACATGGTCTTTCAATAGAAGACTCTCTCATACAGCCTCTGTTTGTTTCACCTGTGTTAGGTTGGGCTTTACAGTAGCTATAGAACCTCCATAGCAAGTTTTAATGTAACACAAATTTTGCCTTGGCTTATGGCATTGTCATGTTCTTCATATGGAAATATGTTATGACACACAGATGGACGCCCCAAAATAGGTGTAAATTAGGTCAAGGACTTTCAAGCATGAGAGCAGCGAGGGAAGGCTGGATGTCCTGGGACCAAATGAGAGTGTTGGTTTGGGTTAGATACAAGGGATAACACATAGTACAACAATATCAACAACTGAATGTGTAGGTATTTGTAAAACAAGATATTCTTATTGATCCACACCTCTAGCTTCTCAAGCATCTGAGCAATGTGAGGGATATAGACAAAGAGTAGAACATGCAACAAAGGTAAAGAATTCATGCAATGCTTATATTACCTTCACAAAATCACCACCTTGGATCATGAAGTCCTTGATGACCCTGGAAGACAATAAACAGATATCAAAAGGTTTTTTTTTTTTAAATAAGCTTATTCTGTATTTACAATTAATAAAATATGATATGACTAAAACATGAAACATTCTCAAACATGCTTATAATGTACTCTGACTATGATAAAAGTATGTCAGCAAGAAGCTCTGAATAGGGTGCAAATTTCAAAAACTGATTTGTGGAAAATGAAATTCGGCTTTTATTAGTTTTATTTATAAAATTATGCAGTGTATTGCCAGCATGGATGACAGCACACAGACCAACTGAAGTATTGGCTTGTTTTGAATAACTTTGTGGAATTATTGTATTTTCTTGTCTTTATCCAAAGATGTGCAATGCTTGTTCAAATCATTTCTGAGACAAGTCCCAATTATTCCAAGCATGTTTATATGAAACTTGTTTACAGAAATCATGTTTCTTTTCTTATACAAATGAAGCATGAGTTAAAAATGTGACCTACTGTATTATGGAACAGCATTAGATGAATTCAATCACCTGTGAAATACACAGCCTTTGTAACCAACAGGAACTCCATTTTTTCGGTACTCTCCTGTACAAAATTGTCTGAAAATAATTTTTTTAAAAACAATTTCCTGAAAAACAAATTTGATAAATTCTGACTCAAGGAAGGCTTACACCATTACCCCACCAGCCCTCCCCACCCCTATTGTACCACACCATCTAAACTGACCACCATTCACCTTGTACATACAGTAACCTTTCAACAGTTAGCTGGTGATATGGCATAACAGAGCTAGGCACCCTATCACACAACACACTCTACTTTCCACCCTTTACCATACTACACAACACCCTCTACTTTCCACCCTTCACCCTACCACATACCACCCTCTACTGATATCACATTCACCCTACCACATACAACCCTCTACTCATGTCACCTTTCACCTTCCACACACCACCCTCTACTTTCACCCTACCACATACAACCCTCTACTCATGTCACCTTTCACCCTTCCACACACCACCCTCTACTGATGTCACCCTTCACCCTAACACACACCACCATCTACTGATGTCACCCTTCAACACACCACCCCTCTACTGTATCACCCTTCACCCTTCCACACACCACCCTCTACTGATGTCACCCTTCACCCTTCCACACACCACCCTCTACTGTATTACCCTTCACCCTTCCACACACCACCCTCTACTGTATTACCCTTCACCTTTCCACACACCACCCTCTAAAGATGTCACCCTTCACCCCACCACACACCACCCTCTACTGATGTCACCCTTCACCCTTCCACACACCACCCTCTACTGTATTACCCTTCACCCTTCCACACACCACCCTCTACTGTATTACCCTTCACCCTTCCACACACCACCCTCTACTGTATTACCCTTCACCCTTCCACACAACACCCTCTAAAGATGTCACCCTTCACTCTTCCACACACCACCCTCTAAAGATGTCACCCTTCACCCTAACACACACCACCCTCTGTCACCCTTTACTCTGCCACACACCAGCCTGCTATAAACTACATACGAAATAAAACAATCACAGCTACGTTCTTTGGCTATGGACAGCAATCTACTCAAACTTACCGAAAGTTTTCAGCGGTTTTCGGGACAGCGTCGGCAAACAACTCCATCTTCATGCGCCCTACCTCCTACGATAATTGATGGATGGTGGATAATAAGTAACATGATATACGCGGGATACGAACCGGTCCTTGTAAAAAGCCCTATACCTGTCCACCGATTGTAATGTCGAAAAAAACGATAGGATTCGATGCGATTGACATGGAACTGCTGCTACCGGCGGACGCCATTTTGATTTTTTGGCGGCTCGTCTCAGTCTACATCTTTCACAGGTATCCCTGTCGTGGTTACGCTGTGGTTTATAAAACTTGGTATTTTTCTCGTTAAAAACTCGCTTTTTGCTAAAAATAAAGTACTACTTATTTTCCTCTAGATAATTTTTTTCCTGGAAAAGCTAAAGGGTTTTAAGTCAATTTGGCAGAGGCCGCCAAATTTTTTCGTTTTTTCGAGCCTGCGCTCAACCCAGGTCAGCAGTCGACCCACGTGTTGTGGTAGAACAAAAAGACAAGTGAAAGACAAGGAGATCAAAACTTTGTATCATTTATTCTTTAATATATTTAGCATTTCTGCTACTCATCTTGTGACTGGAGAGGTATTATCGAAAGATCTTCAAATAAAGGTAACTTAAAAAGCATATAAGCTTTACGTGGTTCTCAATCTTCAGAGTGAAACTTCGATTGCTTCAATTTTCATTTTCTTTTGATCATACCTATTTAACCATAAGTTATTCGCGATTTTGAATATTTTGCTGACACTGATAATTGATAGAGGATTGTAACTTATTACTAACTTTACAGGGTGTTGAAGAGTATTTTCGTGATTCGTGATTGGCCCCAAATTAAATCCGTGATTCGTGAAAAGCCTAAATAAAGTAAATTCGTGACTCGTGATCGAGTACTCTATCGTGATCCGTGACTGGGGTATTTTTACTTTCGTGACTTGTAATTTTGCATGGCTAAATTCGTGAAACAAGATCGTAGACACGTGACACACATGAACTTTATATAGATTGTTCTGTTTTGAACACCCTTGTCTTTTAATGGTATTTGCCTCCAGAATTCACCATCGTTCAAATCCAGAAAACACAGAAAACCTGAAAGTGTTTTGAATATTATGAATGATGCATTGCATGAATGCCTTGGACTTATTTTTTATGTTAATGACATGATATTGCTTTTTTACTATCTGATGCTTTTCCACTCTTTAAATCCACTACTTATTTAAGAACCCTAGGCTGACTCAGATATGTATCTGTCTGTGGGTTTATGGTATGATTTGCAATTGTTAATTAGGTGTTTATAATCACTAAGTAAGCTGCTTTATTATCAGATGATAGTGAATTTACTAAATGAGTGACTTCATAATAAATTGATGAAAAAAATGCCAATGCTGAACAGTTTTTTCAATCATGGAAGATTGTGTTGATGGATTTTTTTTTGAGAATTCCGAAATAGAAACCCTCTCTATGTCAGACATATTCTGTGTTCTTATACTGTATTTTCTAATTCCTCAGTCAAGCTAATATACACATTACCTCCTAGGCTGACACCTATAGCCGAATGACTGCCCCACAGAGCCAGACAATAGCCCATTGCTCTTTTGCAAGCAGTTTTTTTACTTCTCTTGTAGCATATAAATGGATAGAATACATAATGGATGGTTTTCTGAGATAAATAAACAGTGGCCAGGTCAAGCCATGTCTATAGAGGTTGAAGAAGTCATCTATGAGGGAAAGTCAAAATTTCAAGAAATCCTAGTATTCAAAAGGTACCCCCTTGCATCATCCTACATATCATTCTGATAATCCAAATGGGTTTGAATTATTCACATCTAACTTGTGATTTTGATACTTTAAAGTGATCTAGTGTTGTGTTTTCTTCAGTAAAAGCTTTGGCACTGTGCTTGTCTTGGATGGAGTCATCCAGTGCACTGACAGAGATGAGTTTTCTTATCAGGAGATGATCTCAATGCTTCCACTTAACTCTCACCCAAATCCCAAGAAGGTATGTAAAATAGATTATTTGTTGCTCGGAGGCGGCTGCATTCTTGATTTTCAACAATCTGAAGGACAGCGATCGATTTCTAGGCATGCGCAAGATGTACATACAGGAGTCAATTTTATATGTCCAGTCGTGTGACCACAGTGACCACAGCAATTGTGTAATTCGACGAATAATCGACTAAATCTCTTGCTAGCAAAAATATGTTTTACAATCGATCACCAGAATCGCATATGCTCTAAAATGTCCTTGAAACTTAACACATTTAAAAAAAGCAAAAACAATAAATACACTGTTTTAGTCAAACAGAGTCTCTGCCATCGCTCCGAGCATTTTCCTATCTGAATGATATTCCTAGTTAATTTTGTTATTATTGTAATTTGCATCTCTTCCCCTCGATCAACTAGTGGTGGATCAAGGAGACCAAGAGTGGAGGGCTAATCGGAAGAATCTTCTTGCCTTCAGAATTTTCTCTCACTGATGAACGTTTTACGAATACCGGAAAGAAGTTCTTGTCTTTGGGAAGCCAATCTTTCTATTTGGATGAATGATTTTGAAATTCATATTAAGAACTTTCTCGCCTTTGAGTGGTAACCTTTGGTGATTTAAAAAGCAGGAAGAAAGATCTTGTTTTCGAAAGAACAATCTTGCCTTCTGAAGAACACTCTTGACTTCAGAGAAACGATCTAGAAAATCAGAGATCGTTCCTTAGAAACCTAAAAGCATTCTGCATAATCCCAGAAAGATATTTTTCGTTCCTACTTGTAGCAGGATTGCTTTTTCTCTAGTTAACATTTTCTCTTTTGTTTATTTGGGTGATGACCAATGCCTGCACTGTTTTCTAGGTTCTTGTTATAGGTGGTGGTGATGGTGGTGTAATCCGTGAAGCCAGTAAACACCCATCTGTGGAGTCTATTGTTCAGTGTGAAATTGATGAGGTGAGGTTTAAGGGTCATCCTAATCTAAGGTCATCCTAATCTAATCTCCAAGTTAATATTTTATATATAGGTTCATACTACCAAGCACTCGCTTCTTTTTACTTGTACATGTAATTTTTTGTATAACACTGATAATAAGTTTTACAAATTTTTGCCATTCCTTTTCATTGAACATTACCAGTTGAGTTGATACTGTACCTTTCCTCATGGTTGGGAATACATGAGGGGGCCTTTCTTTGTAAACTATCAAATATTCCATCGTGTATTTAATTTTTTAATTTGTTTTTCAGGATGTTATAAATATCAGTAAAAAATACTTACCCAACATGGCTGTTGGTTATACCAGCCCTAAGCTTACACAACACATTGGAGATGGATTTGAGTACATGAAGAATCACGAAAACGAGTTTGATGTGATTATAACCGACTCATCGGACCCAGTTGGTAAGTTATTTACGTAAATCGGAACCTGTTTTTATTAGCCACATGCAGTAGCAGATACAACTGATGGTAGCCAGATTACAGACAGAAATATTAAAGATGACTCAAAAGTATTTTGTTTCCCAAGGGTCTTTGTTATATTGAGATTTTGCTGGATACTGTAGGTTTCATATTGTATTTCTTGACTATGAGAATGCTTTGGTGCATAGGTCCTGCAGAGGCTTTGTTCCAACAGTCATACTATGAACTAATGAAGAGAGCACTCAAACCTGATGGCCTACTCTGTTGTCAAGGTATGTGGTAGATTGCTTATACCAGGTGTGTTGCTAGGGATAAGCGCAGGTGAATGGACACAGTACATGTAAGCCACTCCTCAATTCACAAAAATGTGGCATTTTCTGTAAAGAAGATGGGCCAACTTGAAGACTACTGGAATTCCATATTGTGCATAGTATGCATCATTATATACTGTTTAGCAATAATGATTAGGGGATTCCCCAAGGGATGGCTTCAGGGGGAATTTAGTAGACCAGGGAATAAGCAAAAACCAGTTAATTATTGCTTGTGAGCACTACTTACAGTATGTCATTTGGTATGTTACCATATTTTATCTGGCTTGTCTCCTAGCCAACTGGCAGGCAAGTTTTTTAGGGATAACCCTTATGATAGTTATCAAAAAGCTGTTGCAAATGTTTGCATGTTTCTCCCACTCTAACCCTGTATATCCCAGATTTAGAAGTTTATCAAAGCTTGAAGCTATTCCTCACTCTCATAAGTGATTATTGCTATTGAAGATTGTTTTGTTCAATATCGTAGGGGAGTGTCAATGGATTCATTTACCACTGATCAAGTCAATGGTGGAATTTTGCAAGACCTTGTTCTCAGTTGTTTCTTATGGTTATACAACCATTCCTACATATCCATGTGGGCAAATAGGATTTATGCTTTGCAGTAAAGATAAGGTGTGTATGTACATAGGCCTGTAGCCAGGCAAAGACAAGGGTTGGAAACTTGTGGTACATAGATTTAACAATTTTAAAAGAGTGCCATGACTTGAATTTAATGAAGCCTAGCAAGTAGATATAGCAAAATTGTATTTTGCATTATAGTATAATCATACTAGAATCATCTCAGGATTATGTGCTAAAACTATTTAAATGGTTATCACTGAGTATAATTTTACAAATTTTGAATAATTACTTATTATATTCTTAACATATGATCACTACATGATCACCAACACTGGGGAGTAATTGCATTGTACACTTAACTTTATTTTCTTGTGTTGAATGATAGAATACAAGATTTGAAGACCCCAAAATCGTGCTAAGTGACCAGCAAGTGGAAGATTTAGGGTTTCGATACTACAACTCTGATATCCACAAAGCTGCCTTTGTGCTGCCACAATTTGCAAAGAAGGTACGAGCTTGTTGGACACTATGATTGTATATGGTATAGCTTGGTGATGTCTAAAGAGATCATTGTGCAATTTTGGTGATGATATTGGTGCAATGATGAAGGTCATATGATGGTGAGGGTGAAATGATGGTGAAGGTCATATGATAGTAAATGGTCATATGATGATAAAGGTCATTTGATGGTCATGATGTTAATGACTATAATGATGATAATGACAATAAGGTTGATTGTTATGATTGTGGTACTACCAAAGGTATAATAAAGAAGATATGATGATGATAGTTATTATGATAATGGTTATAATGATGTTGATGGTTATGATGCTGATGATGGTTATGATGATGATGGTTATGATGTTGATGATGGTTATGATGTTGATGGTTATGATGTTGATGGTTATGATGTTGATGGTTATGATGTTGATGGTTATGATGTTGATGGTTATGATGATGATGGTTGTGATGATGATGATGGTTATAATGTTGATGATGGTTATGATGTTGATGGTTATGATGATGGTTATGATGTTGATGATGGTTATGATGATGTTGATGGTTATTATGATGATGATGGTTATGTTGATTGTAATGATGATGATGGTTATGATGACATTGATGGTTATGATGTTGATGATGGTTATGATGATGTTGATGGTTATGATGATGATGATGGTTATGGTGATGATGGTTATGATGTTGATGATGGTTATGACGATGATGGTTATGATGTTGATTATGTTGATGATGGTTATGATGATGATGGTTATGATGTTGATGATGGTTATGATGATTATGGTTATGATGTTGATGGTTATGATGGTTATGATGATGATGGTTATGATGTTGATGATGGTTATGATGTTGATGGTTATGATGTTGATGGTTATGATGTTGATGGTTATGATGTTGATGGTTATGATGTTGATGGTTATGATGTTGATGATGGTTATGATGATGATGATGGTTATGATGTTGATTATGGTTATGTTGATGATGGTTATGATGTTGATGATGGTTGTGATGTTGATGATGGTTATGATGTTGATGTCAGTGCTGGTTGTTGCTACTGTATATTTTGCTGCTGCTATAATCATTGCATGGTTATGATGATAGCCCTGTTGCATTGTCAAACATTATGGGGGATATCTGACAGGTCGAGAAGGGAGAATTAAAACGTCAAAACCGGAAAGTTACTCTCAACCTTATCTATCCGTGCCCCATTTTACAGACTGCAGTTGTTATTACTAGGCCTGGCCTGTGCAATCAATAAACAATGATATTGAAAAAACCAATCGATTTATCAAAATCAATTACTTATCCTAGTTATTTGATATCAATTGAATCGGAAGATCGATTATAATCGAAACTCACACGATCCTGCTCAATAAGTCACATCGATTTTACAGTGCCAGTTGCATATTGATAGACATCTATCTCTTCATTAAAAATAAAAATATATTGACTTATGTTTCTGATATATATTCTATCTATCTCTTCATTAAAAATAAAAAAAATATTGACTTATGTTTCTGCTATATATTATTAACAATTGCTGATACAATAAGTCGATTTTATTGACTGAAATTAATAAATATTGATTGTCAGCTCTTTTGATAACATTTGTGGTTGTGGTCTCCTGTCATGGCCTGATGATGGTTGTGATGGTGATGATGATGATGAGAATGATGCTGATGGTTGCCATGGCGATTAATTTATTGGAGGTAAATCAGGTCAATGAATAAACTACAATTGAGGTAGAACCTTTTGTGATTTATAGGGTCTTGGTTTATGATGACGGGCCAGCATAAGAAGAATACCTGAAAGCTGATTTTGAAGTGTCTATGACAGTATTCCGTATTGTATTCAAGCAGTACGGTATTGTGCAGTATTTAATTTTGGAATGCTATCGACCATAGTGAAAAACGTCTAACGCAGATGACTTCACCTTATCGTCAAGGGTATTACCTAGACAGCAGCAAACGAGCAGGAACCTATTTATAGTGTCTACTGCATTCAATTTTTGTTTATTGTTTCTTGAATTAAAAGCCAAAATAATAATGTTATTTTGGTTTGTTTTTACATATTTTATAGCGCTGACCAAAAGTTTTATTTTGATTTGTTCGCCGATATGATTAGGAATGGTATAATCGCGGTGTAGTAATTATAATCGCGGTGTAGTATTTATTCCGATTGAAAGCGATTGAGCAGCATGATATTATAAGAAAATTAAGAAAAGGAATTATACTGAAAATAAAATAGAAGTACGCAATTATTTGTCTTCTTTAATTCATGGGTTATTGATGATATAATTTGCTTTGCAGTTTACTGATTAAATTACCCGTAGCAACACAATGCGTTTAGTAATTAAACCAAAATTTTGGCTCAGCTAAAAAAAACGTGAGTAAGATTTAAATACAAAAAGCCTTCCCCCAAAAACATAGCAAACACAATCAAATTTTATTAAAAACACTTTGTTGTTTTTGTTTTTCTCAAGAAGAAAACATCCACAACAAAATGGATAGAGAACAGTTGAAAACAAGTATCCCTTTTAGAATACGGATTATAGAAATTCGTAATAAGATTGAATCCTCCCATTTTATTTATGAATTCTCTAGATTAATTAACTCGTTCTCTATTGTTATCTACCGACAAATCCGTTATTATTTGCTCCTAATTTTATTGTTGTCGCCTGACATAGTTGCGAAGCCACTGGTCGAATTTCCAGTTTCTTTTCTCGGGTATTTTGAGAGGTAGTCGCATTTCCTTCTTTGGTTCTCTCTTTCGAGCTCTCAATCCTGTGACCACGTCCTTTCCAAGAATTAGCTCCTCCACCGAATCTCGGTCCAGTCCCCTCTTGGATTTCGACCGAGCTGCAAATAAGTAAAAGCGCTCTGCATTGTTGAAAGAGTAAAAGCAAAATAGCGGGAAAATAAAAAAGAGCAGCTATGAAAAGACGTTTGCGTTGCATTTTTATTTTGTTCAAGCATTTCGTTGAAATTTGTTTTGAGCAAAATTTAAAATAATTGCTAAAATGAAAGTTTTTCAAGAAAATACGACTTTAAAGTGCTTGAAGAAAATTAACGATTCCCACGGTTAAAGTATTGCATACTGGCGAAAAATATCCATTGAAGATTTTGATTATTTGCCTAATGATTTGATTTGCGAAAAACCTCTCAAACCCTTATTTTTTTAACGAGAAAACTGAGAGAAAGTGTAACAGTAAAATGTTGGGAAAATACTATCGCGCGAATACCCGTAAAAAATTTGGCTTCTGAAAATAGTACAAACCAGTGTCATTGACTTGTTCTTACCTGTTTTGTAAATAGAGCTTTGCAAGAATCCTCCACAGGCTTCGTTCGTCCCTCCGCACATCTTGTTACATCCATCTCGCTTTGCTAACGGCGTCATGCTTTTGTGGTCGTTGCCACACATGCAGAACATTCCGTTTTGAAGCGCAGCTAACGCGTACCGCCTTTTCAAGCAATGGTCCACGCACGATTGCACAGACAAGGCCGTGCGAGGAAACACCATCTTGAAACCAGTTGATCTTTTGTCGGTGAAACAGCCCACGTAGTCCGGTGGGCTGCGTTTTGCTGAAACAGGGAAAGTGATTAAAGAAGTCCAATCATGCCGCCATTTTAATGCTCTCACTCAATGCCGAGTCACACAAGCATCCATTTCCTTCGGCTAACTTAAGCTGAGAAACTTTCAATTAAATATCATTGATAAAGTATCAGTTTTGAATCGTGGATGGTTATTTTGAATTTTACCCCCATTCACGAATCTTTGGACATTTGGATACTAATACGTTTTCTAACATCAAAATTAGCCTGTAACACTTTTCAAAGTCTCTCTGCCCCCCTCCCCCCCCCCCCCCCCCCCCCGATGAGACCACGCCCCTGTGATGATGCTCTTACCATGTTCTCCGCATAAGCGACACGTCTCCGCGCACATAATCTGTACATGCTCGTTCTTGGCGCAAAGATTGTTCGCTTGCCACCTCGCGCATAGGCCTACCTCTCTCTTGAGGGCATCACTACACTCTGTCAAGATGAGGCGGAGGAATGTAAGGACTTGCTAAAGTCGTGCGATGATTGGCCGTTTTCACACTAGAAGACGAACAAATCGTCTGGACGGACAAATCGTTTTATATGGACAAACCGTCTTATGTGAAAACGGGATGCGCACAATTTCAGTCGGACAAATCGTCTAAATTTGTTTGTCTGTTTGGCCGTCTAGGAAGACGATTTTTCATTGACGATTTGTTCGTCTTCTAGTGTGCAAACGGTCATGTGCTAGCTAGCTTGACCCGCTTATTTTGCCTCACTGAGATTTACTCAGATATTCATATATTGCAGAGCTTCTTCTCGAAGCTTGTGCGCTTTAACGCGGACATAATTTTGACGAATGATATTAGACAGTACTTCCAGAGCAAATCGCCGTACGATCGCAACCGATCGTAAAGTGGATTCCATTCGATCGTTCTCGATCATAGGGTGCGTTTGCATATAATCGTACACATTCACCTACTATTGTGCGCGATCGACTGCTATTACAGGGAAACCAACCGACATAGATATTCACACAGGTCACACGTGAAATGCACTCTGTCTGTTTCACCTTTTCTTCCAAACCACGACGTGAAAACTCACAAGTATCACGTTGCCTTTTTTGGAACTATAAAAAAGTTTATTTTATGTATGGATTACTATAGCAAACGTCTAAATCCAGCTTTTGATATTGGCAAATCAATATACTTCGCGTTGACAACCTTATTTTATCCTGATTGGAATTTTAATCCTTAATTTCAAAATTAATATTAAATTCTCTCGGCCCCACGTATGAATTTTATTTGGTTGACAAACAACTCTTTGGGTAGGTATCCTATAGTCTGTACCTTATTTCAACCTCAAAGAGGTTACCCACGCCGCCATTTGACGCTGCAATACCAAGCCAGGCGACACAAAGTTTCTATGAGATTCTTTCAATCAAATATTGTTACTTAAGTACAAGAACTTCAAATGTACCTATATTGTAGTTTCTTGACACTCTTTAACCTTGGCTAAATCACTCTGTGGTTACTATGCATGCCTATAGCGGGCCTTCCAAGCAGGAACCGCTCTGTATTTGACCTATTTTAGCGGGAAACTTATTACAAATTCTGTCGCACTTCGCCGTAACCCGAAGGTTGAAGTAAATGTTTATTTTTTATTTTTGAAAAGCATAGCACAAAAAAATATCTAAAAAAATGATCAAGGGCTGTAAAGCTATCCAAATAGAAACTACTTTTGGATCGGCATTTTTCATCAATAATAAACTTTTTGATTTTACGGTCTTGTATATTTCCTGTTTTTTCCAAAACCGAAATTCACGTTTGGATAACGAGAAAAAAGCTAAAAACAAATATATAATTGTTAACACGCGATTCGTATCACGCGATGGTTGTACTTGAGACTGTCCGTTGACACTGCAAGTCATCCTCATTTTATTCATATTATTGCGCATTTGTGGCTTTTTGGGAGCTCGCCGTTATCGGTAAACAAAGAAATGGAAAGAAGCGGCCTTATGATTGTTCTTTTTACTTTTTTTAAAGTAAAGTAAAATAAGTGTAAAAGAAGTGTTTTATTTTTGATAGTTTTAAGCTCAACATATAAATTTTTTTCGTTACTATTTGTCATTCGCTTAACGGGCCAGAAGAATGGTCCTCACTTCTACGTCCACAACATTATAATTTTCAAAGGCTGTTTTGGCGTTTTTACGTAGATAGAATTTTTTTTTTCTTTTTCATGATTTCTTATATTGTTTTTGAATGTTACAAAAAGCTCATATAGTTGTGTTCGTGAACCAGAAGAATAAATACAATACGCCAAAAACTGGTATTCGACTCTGCCAAATTTTCGTCTTTAATAAGACGTCTGACCTGAAGAAGTCTTATTAAAGACGAAAATTTGACGGAGTCGAATACCAGTTTTTGATGTATTGTTATTTTTGGATGTTCATATATTATTTATCTCATCCCACATGTTTGTGCAATCAGACTAGGTCTAAATACGGCCCAAATAAATCAACAAAAGACTTGTTTTCTTAAGGCACGATACAGACAAACATACACAAACTATAGGCAGACAAACTATATTGATTTAATTTGGCGTCAAGTATAAAAATAAGACCACTTTCGTTCATTTCGAATCTCTAATGTAAAACAGAGCATTGTGCTGATAAATATTTCCATTTTAGTTCCTTTTTTAACGCTTTACAAGTGAATAAAGTTAAGTTATTCAAATCTTAGTCTAAGTATAACTGCAAATATTATTGTACATTTACCTTCACTTATAACTTCCCGGCAGCCAATGAGTACAAGTAAAAATAGTGTCAAGTTGAGCGACTTCATCCTCGCTTCCGTTCTCTTCCAAGTTTCCCCCCACTAGTAAAGTTTTGATTAATGTTGCGCTCTAACCAAATCCACGCTCTGTCCAGCGTAATCACGTTCGCCATCGCTATGCAACAGTTTGTATCTTGTAAGAATTTGGCATGTTATCCGGCGGGTTCTCGAATTAGCCTAAAACCTAGAAAGCTCATTAGCGCTTTACTAAAATGAGTAGATACTGCATTCTTCATCAATCAACGGCAACTTGGCCAATTGAATCACTTTTTGCGAGAACGATGCCGTTATATTTTTTTCGTAAATTATGATCCCTATTACATTTGATTAGTAGTTTTAATCTGAAGTTTAATAAACGTCTTTGTTTACATTTATAATCTAGAAGTAATAGCTTTCCACGAGTTTGATTTAAATTGAAAATACCGATTTCGTTAGATAGATACTAGGTTTCACAGTGCAGCCGCAATGGTTAATTTAACTCGAAGGGGGCAAACCGGTTTTGCTTTGATATGGGTAAATTTTTATTTTTGTTTCTCCGAAGATGTATTTTTCATCAGCGTTGTTGATATTATTACTAAATACACTATCAATGATAAATTTTCGCCCGACAAGTAAACGTTGTTTACAAAACAAATATAAGCAACAATCAAGTTGTTGATCAAAAAGTCGGTTAGGGAAGGAAAATTGAAAAATTATTTGATGAAAACTTGATTGATTGATTGATGTGTTACCGTATCTCAGAATTGTTTTCTTTGCGTGTGTTATTTGCGCAACTCGCTTTTATCCATTTTGCTAATGGTTTTAAATCCTTGAAAGCGCTTAGGAGCCATGGAGTTTTCTAGAGGAGTTTTCATCCTTCTTGTAAAACGCACTTTGTTGTTATGTGTTCATTTACCTGGTACTCAACTATTTGTGAAGTGTTTATAATGACAAAAGTTAAATCCATTTAAAATCTCATGTGTTTGTACGTTATGTTTTGAAAATAAAAATAAAAACAGGGCCGTAGCAGCAATATTTTCACAATATAATAAGAAAATGACCAATAGGGGCGTGGCTGTATCCCCCCAATGTTTTCTTAATGTTTCTGTATCGTGCCCCCCCCCCCCCCCATAATTCGAGGCCTGCTACGGCTATGAAAAAGAAAACAAAAATACAATAAAACGTTCCTAAAAAAAGGCCCACCCAGGCCTTGAAACTGTCCTCATTATTTGAGTTCATTATTAAGGAGGTTAACATGCTGTTTTTGTCAGGATGATGAAAACTTTCATTATTAAGAAGTTGCCTTATAGCGCGGTTCTACTTTATGTCCTAACCTAAACTAGACCCAATAATTCCTGTCATCCATCCTTTAACCCCGATGTTCGGCCCAAATTTCGGTTTAATAAACCCCCCATTTTTTAACATAAATTGCCTACTAGTGGTACCGCCCTTTCACCTAAGAATTAGAACAGCTAAAATTTACAAGCCTTATAGCTTGTTGTTCTGGGTTAAGGGTCTCAATTTTTAGGCTCCATTATGGGGAGTGTGAACATTTTTGTGCTTTAGATTGTGGGAGGGTCGGAATTTTTAAACTGGAAAAAAATTCCACATAGCATAGCGGACAATTATATCTAAGAAGTGTAAAGGAATGAGTAAGTAAAAAGCGACCTTCCCATAGCTTGCCCTGTCTTTCTTTTGAATATCATTCAGTGTACTGTCTCGCAATAGTTTTATAAGGGGCAAATCTTTGTACAAGCTATACGCACGAGCAGAAAATCCTTAGGGAATGTCTAACAAATTTGTTGTTACTCGTTTTCCGATATAAATATCTTTTTTGCTCCTATGAGATCTTTAGCCTGCTCTCTTTTATAGCACTGGTCTTCGATTCAAAGAAAGGGACAGACTTTTCCTAGAGTCATTTAAAGAAGGCCAATCACGCCCCCATGTTATGCTACCACTCAATGCCGAGTCACACAAAGCATCTATTTCCATCGTCTAATTGAAGCGAGTAACAAAGATATTTTCAATCAAATATCGTCCATAAAATGTCCAAATATCGTTCATATTTCCCGCTCTATTTCCTTGTTTTACATTGCGTGATTTCATCGGCGCCTTTCAATATCGGCCGCTTGGCAGTGGGACACTTGTCAACACGTAGGAGAAATGAGGTGATTAAGTCTGTGGTAACAAATAATTAAACAAGGTTATTTCCCTGGTGCGAAACGATAATTATTAATAAATGCTATGTGTCTTTTTACAAACGGAAATTTATATTTTGCAATATCGTAATTTTTGTTGTCGCTGCTTTTTTTTTATTTAATTATTTACGAATTTAAAGTATATCGTCAAACGAAATGACGTCACAGCGTGTAAAGAACACATTTGTAGGCAATGAGGCGCTTTGTGACCATCTGAAACAATAATGAAAATACCATCTAACATACGTTTTGTTTGAAGTTTTCCATTTTTTGTCTTGCGGGATTTGCGCCCCGATGTGTGTGATCATAAAACCGAAAGAATACAAGAGCTCGTAGATTAATCAGTACATAAAAATTGCTCCCTGGAACTAATTGGCACTGCTAAAACAGTAATCTTTCCCTTGATTTCTTTCTTTCTTATTTTAACATTTTTATTTCAATTTTCACCTATGTTGTTTTCGTGTTGCGTGTACCGGTTCCAATATCGGTATTGGATTACTTGTCAAGGTTAAGTTTATAGCGGAGCCAGCGCGGCCGTAGGCCGCGCGCGGAGCTCCATAGGTATAGAAATATGGTATAACTATGCGACTTGGTTTTGTGGTCATTGAGAGGGTACCCTGTGGTGTCACTCGCCAGCCAGCCAGTCAGTCAGCCGCGCAACTCCCAGGCCTCACTCAGCCCCGTAATGGCGGCTAAATACAAGCACGGAGCAAGGGAAAAGTTCTTGTCATGCGTTGATTATTTCTTTTTGCCTTAAATTTTGTGACTTAACGATAAAGTCAACTAGAGGAGATTTACTAACATTCATTCACGCCAAGATTTATGTAAGGATATGTCTGGTTTTTGCAAGTAAATTTAAGTAAGTAATAGTTCACATTAAAAAGCGAACACAACCACAAGAAAGCGACAAAATGCAAGGTGAGTTTCAGACGACGATTTCTATTGTCTATTGAGAATATGACAGTTATTGGGCTTTTTGTTGTCCTTTTTTTTTGCTTTGAGAATGAGCATAACACCTTTTGTTTTGACATTCTTTGTTCTATCTTTATTTTTGATTCTGTTGAAATATTTCATAAAGGCTAACCAATATCATGTTGCATTTGTCATATACTGGTAAAGAAGACAGTTCTTGTCTTTATATCCTGTGCTCTTAGTCCTAAGAAGAAACATATCCTTAGAAGATACAGCAACTTTTTCAACTTACAAGAGAAATTTTCCTTACCGAGGATAAAAACAAAACAAAATTCAACCCTTGTTGCCAATATGTATTGTTATTGTCTGCATCTTACATCTCATGTGTTTATTATTATTATTTTTTCAAATATTTGTGGAAATTAGTCAGATTATAAATGTCTTGATGAAAAGATTGTTTTGAAAGAAATGTCACTCTTTTATGAACCAGGGGCTACCTGAGGGCCAAGATGAATGCTAAAGACTGGAAGACATAAGAATTGAAAACCATGTCTTGAAAGACAGTAAGGAGTTCTTATTCACTAGTCATTTGATACCCCCACACACATGGTCCCAGGAAAGGATGGGGGATTATACTTTAATAAAAGCCTGTTTCCAAGTTAAGAGTCAAAAACAGTCAATACCACCACCCCTCTTGATATATTCTGGTTAAAAAGTAATCTAAAACCCCACATTAACCCCTGACTTCCAGGACCATAAGGGAGGGGGCTCAAATGACTAGGGCATTACTATGTGATTCAGCAGTACACACTCAATAGGTTTTTTTAGAACAAGATACTTATATTATATAAAACTAAAAACATAATTATGCTTTTTAAATAATAAATCTGTAACGAAAACAGTTTTCAATTAACCTAAAGATAATGGGAAAGGGGATATTTTAGGAAAGTACTGAATATAATTATCACATTATTGTTATTATATTTTCTTTTCAAACATTTAAAAAAGAGTCATATTTCTTCCTTTCCTTCTCCCTGTTGTCTATTTTTATGCAATTGATGCTCTTTGCTATTTCCCCTCTACACCAAAAATAAATTAATAAACAGATTTGATTTTTAAATTAGAAATGTTCATTTAGTACTTTCACTTATATCTTCTTTTTAGGATTTCCTTTCCAAGTCTCTTTCCCATTACATCTACTTTAAAGGTTTAGATTTATTTCATTGGAATGGTTGGATCCAGGGTTTCTAAAAACACCAAAATAAAATGAATTACTGGATGTATATTTGTAGATATTAATTCCCATGGGGATGGAAAATCACCACTTAAAATGGTACATTAAAACTTTAGTATTGCATCTTATCTAAAATTGTGTCTGACACTATATTCTATCTTTGAAATCCTGTTTCATCCATTACTTGTCCTTCGCAAGGACAAAGCTTGTCAGAATGTAGCTTTACAAATGTACATTAATGGCACTTTTATTAAGGAAAGGGTTTTTTAGGGCAAGATACTTAAACTTTATAACACTAGCAACAACCTTGTTCTTTTTCAATAATAGAATTTTGTTCACATAGCATTGATAGCATAGACATGGCCTCTTTAGAGGCCTGTGGTGATGAAAGGGTTAAGATAATGGTAAAGGGGAAATGTCAAGAAATGCTCAATCAAATTATTTTCATAACTGCTATATTTTTTTCAACAAACCTTTCAAGTTGAGTCAATTCCCTTTATATCTCCTCCCCCGTCAACTATTTTTTAGTCAATTGATATTCTTTCCTTCCTCTCTACCCCAAACATAGATCAATGAAAGGGTTTGGTTTGAAATTAGAAGTTAGCATTTAAGCACTGTCAGTGATGCCTTAGATGTTTTTTTTTTTAGGATTTGCTTCCAAAATCAATTTGTTTTTTCTTCATTGCATTCATTTTGGAGTAGGCCATCAACAACAAGGCCACTATATGGTAAATGGTGAGTGCACCAATATGTAATGCATGAAAGGAGATATATTTTTGGATTTTAATTTCCAGACATTTTTCTGAATATTCGGTCCAATGAAGGAGAGAATCGTCACTAAATAAATACATAAAAACTACAGTATGGCATCTAAACAGTCTAAATATATTATTTCAAATCTTTGGAATGCTGTTACATCCATGACCTATTCTGCACAAGGGCAAAGCTTGTCGAGTATTGTTTTGATTAAAAAAATATTTATAAACTTCTATGATGGGACATAAGAATTTACCATTAGACTCTTGACAACTTTGACAGCCATGTTCACACCAGGAATTGTGTTTGTTAACTTTGATGTACTGCATAATTTAAATTATTGAATAAGGCCTGGATCCATTTGGTTGGTACAATAAATAAATATCAGTAAAGAGCAGGATCCTAGATCCCCCCAAATACCTCAATCAGTCAACACAGAATGTGTTCAATGCTGGCTCCGCTTTTAGGCAGTGCCTAAATCTATATATTATGATTGCAATTGAATAAACAAGGGGAATATCTTGCCTCCATCTTCTCAATTAAATGATGTTTTATTCTACGTTTCCAGCGCAACGAAACCTTCCAGAACCCAGAGCTTGTAAACGCTGCCAAATCCATGGTTTGCCTTACCTATTTTAAAATATTGTTTTCCATGGACGTTTTTAATTTTTGTTTTATTGCGACTGCGTTTGAGTTTTTTCATTAGTTCTCTCCCGTTTCAAAAGTCCGTTCCAATTTTTGCTCGTTTCCTGTTTCAGTGATTTGTAAATTTGCTGTTTGTTTCTAGTAAAGAAGAGGACGGCACAGATAATAATGTCCGAAAACATGCGCAATGACCTGCTTTTAAAAATGGTGAAAATATCATAAAACGAAACATTTAATTGTAAGTTGTTTTTAAAACATTTTACCATGTGTGCATTTCGGGGTGCATTGGCGCCGCCATTTAGGGGCGATCGTGCACGATTTGATAAGTCGGGCACGCTTCGGCTAGCGCGTCGGAGACAGTTCGCTCGCCACGGGGTAGTAGCTCGGATTACTAGCAGAATAAAGCCATACAAACACTGTTCCTACCTCCCTTGAGTAGATGAAGCCTGCAATATTGACGCTTTCGCAGCCTGTATGGAATCAACTATTCCTTTTCCATTGTTTGCATCTCAAAATATAACAATATTTGATGGTATTTCAGGTACTCACTAGCATAAGCCAATGGAAATGGAGGCTTTGTGTGTTTTACTATACTTTTTCACATGTAATAACATAGTTATGACATAGTAACGTGACATATAGTGACGTGACATATAATGTCGTGACACATTGGGACGTGACATTATAGTGTCGTGACATATTGGGACGTGACATATAGTGTCGTGACATTTAGTGTCGTGACATATAGTGACGAGACAAAGTACGCAGCTTCTTTGTCTCCTATTATCTTTGTTCTACAAAGGAGTTCTTTTGTCTCTATTCTTCTCGTTCTTTGTGTCGAGGTGCGGATATTGTTCATTTGCCCAATCAAATTGCAGATTGTAAGAGCTGCGTACTGACCCACGAGACATATAGTGTCGTGACATATAGTGACGTGACATAGGTGTCGTGACCTAGTGTCGTGACACACAGGGACGTGCTTGGGAAAGTCAAGGGGTACACTGATAAACATATAACAAGTGGCGAGGCAAGTAAATAATAATGTCGTGACACATTGGGACGTGACATATAGTGTCGTGACGTATAGTGACGTAACACACAAAGGACAAGGGGATACATTGATAAACATAAAATATAGATTTAGGCATTGCCTAAAAGCGGAGCTCCAAACACATATAGTGTCGTGACATATAGGGACGTGACACACAAAGGACAAGGGGATAAACTGATAAACATAAATATAGATTTAGGCATTGCCTAAAAGCGGAGCTCCAAACACATATAGTGTCGTGACATATAAGGACGTGACACACAAAGGACAAGGGGATACACTGATAAACATAAAATATAGATTTAGGCATTGCCTAAAAGCGGAGCTCCAAACACATATAGTGTCGTGACATATAGGGACGTGACACACAAAGGACAAGGGGATAAACTGATAAACATAAATATAGATTTAGGCATTGCCTAAAAGCGGAGCTCCAAACACATATAGTGTCGTGACATATAGGGACGTGACACACAAAGGACAAGGGGATACACTGATAAACATAAAATATAGATTTAGACATTGCCTTAAAGCGGAGCTCCAAACACATATAGTGTCGTGACATATAGGGACGTGACACACAAAGGACAAGGGGATACACTGATAAACATAAAATATAGATTTAGGCATTGCCTAAAAGCGGAGCTCCAAACACATATAGTGTCGTGACATATAGGGACGTGACACACAAAGGACAAGGGGATACACTGATAAACATAAAATATAGATTTAGGCATTGCCTTAAAGCGGAGCTCCAAACACATATAGTGTCGTGACATATAGGGACGTGACACACAAAGGACAAGGGGATACATTGATAAACATAAAATATAGATTTAGGCATTGCCTAAAAGCGGAGCTCCAAACACATATAGTGTCGTGACATTTAGGGACGTGACACACAAAGGACAAGGGGATACACTGATAAACATAAAATATAGATTTAGGCATTGCCTAAAAGCGGAGCTCCAAACATATATAGTGTCGTGACATATAGGGACGTGACACACAAAGAACAAGGGGATACATTGATAAACATAAAATATAGATTTAGGCATTGCCTAAAAGCGGAGCTCCAAACACATATAGTGTCGTGACATATAGGGACGTGACACACAAAGGACAAGGGGATACACTGATAAACATAAAATATAGATTTAGGCATTGCCTTAAAGCGGAGCTCCAAACACATATAGTGTCGTGACATATAGGGACGTGACACATAAAGGACAAGGGAATACATTGATAAACATAAAATATAGATTTAGGCATTGCCTAAAAGCGGAGCTCCAAACACATATAGTGTCGTGACATATAGGGACGTGACACACAAAGGACAAGAGATACACTGGGAAACATAAAATATAGATTTAAGCATTGCCTAAAAGCGGAGCTCCAAACGGTCAAATCTTTGCCTATTTTCGCTTAATAATTTAAGATTATATTTCTGTTTTTGACGACGTCAACGATTTCACAGCCACTATTGTGGTTCACAAGAAAAGCAATAAAAGTACTATAGAGTACCTCTGAATTTGTTATTGTCCCCTTTAATATCTATGAAAGACTTATTTTAAGACAATCATTTCATTTTATGGCCACTAAAACCCAAAAACACCCTAGTAATCTGTTAGAAATGTGACTGCCTTACAGGGGTGGTTTACTGCCATGTAATTATGAATTGTATTGGCGCCTTCTAATGGATCAAGCAGGCACTCATTTAATAATATTAGATATGCAGTATGAAAGTTAACAAATACTATACCTTGGTGTGAAAAAGGCTGCAAAAGTTCAAGGCGTCTTAGTTGACGAGAATGTTTTTAAAAAGTCTAATGGTCAATTCTTATTTCCTTTTTTATCAAGGGGGGACTGGGTCATTTCATAAAACGGGCTGGGAGACGCGCCACGCCCCGCCGAGCCCCACACCCCCGTTTCAAGGCTGGGAGGCGCGCCACGCCCCGCCGAGCCCCCCACCCCCGTTTCAAGGCTGAGAGGCACGCCCTGCCGAGCCCCCCCCCACCCCCGTTTCAAGGCTGAGAGGCACGCCCTGCCGAGCCCCCCCCCACCCCCGTTTCAAGGCTGAGAGGCGCGCCACGCCCCGCCGAGCCCCCACCCCCGTTTCAAGGCTGAGAGGCGCGCCACGCCCCGCCGAGCCCCCACCCCCGTTTCAAGGCTGGGAGGCGCGCCACGCCCCGCCGAGCCCCCCACCTTCGGCTCGCACCCCTTGTGTGGTAACATGTGGGAACCTTGAAATTAGACCCTCGTCTGTCCTGTAGTATACCGAGCATTCGAAGGATGAAGTGCGAAGAGATTACTGCGGGTGGCTAAAGGTTGGCCATGCAAACACGTGTGGCCAGAGGTGCATGGACACCTACTGCAAGGTGCACATCCAAAGGCTCCGTAAGGGCAGCCCCCTCCCCGTGCCGGAAAGATCTGCGGCATAGGGACGCAGTCGGAGACGCGGTTGTGCCGTCCCTGCGGAGCGAATCGTGTAGGGCAGAGGATGCGTGGCACCGAGAGGCGCGCTCGGGAACGGTTCGCGCTCGTCCTGTCTGACATCGTAGCCCGCGATACGGGCAATTAGAGACTGGGTGGCACAAGGCATACCCAAACACTCGTCCTGTCTGATATCGCAGCCCGCGATACGGGCAATTAGAGACTGGGTGGCACAAGGCATACCCAAACACTCGTCCTGTCTGATATCGCAGCCCGCGATACGGGCAATTAGAGACTGGGTGGCACAAGGCATACCCAAACACTCGTCCTGTCTGGTACCGCAGCCCGCGATAAGGGCAATTAGAGACTGGGTGGCACAAGGCGTACCCAAACATGGACGCTTAGATAGAGATTCTCAATAGCATGCCTGACAAAAAGGCACTTGCCGTACTAGCAGGGCTCGTCCAGAACATCCTGGACGAGGACATCCCCGAGGATGTCAAGCACAAGCTGCTTAAGCCGCTCGTTCCGACAGAAGCGAGTCGGCGAGAGGTTGACGAAGAGGCCGCGAAACAGGAGCCGTGGCGCGAGTTCGATCCGCTTCTAAAGCAAAAGGGCCCAGAGGGCTTAGACCCCGAAAAGAACTATTCTCTCTTCGTCGGCGGCCCCCATCTTCGGTTCCCAAGCGTGGATGCCACTCTCCGGGGCCAAGACATAAGCACCGGTGTTTACCAGGAGATACGAGATCTTGGTGGAGCAGTAGTCATTGCTCCAAAGCCGGTTATGCGGGGGCCTGATATCAATGACAAAGGCTCGGTGTGGTGGGTCTGGCACGAGCGAGAGTCTCTGCGGACAAACGCAGTGCTGCCACCGGTGCTCGAGATGGTAGACCCTGACCGGCGTTACAGACTCTTTACAGTCGTTGGTAAGGCCCCGCAGAGCGATTGGCGCCAATCACAGAGGAGGAAGGCCGCTCGGAGCACAAGATTGGTGGGTCATTAGTCAAAAGAGGAGACCAAATCGCAGTCGGCGCCCTGGAAGGTATCGATGCGGGTATTTGGGAGAAAGGGCGAGAGTACCTCGTTTACGTGAGATACGAGCTTCGCCCTTTACCTGAGCAAAATGGGGAGCCTTGGCCAATGTTTGAGCGAGAGGGGAGTGACGCCTTCGCTAACTGTGTTGTGAGCTATGTTGCCGACTTCTTGAGGAATCGCAGTACCTCACGGCCCTTGGCCTACCAAGACACGAGGCAAGATCCTCGAGCGATTTGACAAGAAGCTGGCCACTACGGGATGCACCAAAGAAGATCTCTTTGAGATGGAAAAGAAGCTCGAGGTAAAACTAGTAGCCGTGGACGCCCTGGGCAACGTTATGTGGGACTCGGGGAATTACAAGACTAAGGCTAGGGTCACTATCCCTTGCCACAATAACCACGCCTGGGCGAAGCTTCCGACTGAACCACCTGCAATCACGAGCGTCCACGGCCTAGACTTCGAGGCTGAGGGTGAGCTTCGTTCGCTACGTCAGTAGAAGGCTTTAACCGGCGCCGCCACGAAAACGCGCGAGGCAAAAGTGCGAGAGGTGCTCATTCGCTTTACAAACAGAGCGATCCCAAGAAGCACGAGGATCTGGCTATGCGAGGGCGTTATAGTCACGCACGAGGGGAAGCTATACCGATCGGAGAGAGACAGCGTCGCGATCGACAGGGCGTTTACGGACGAGACGGGGCATGATCCTCAATGGCTCCCTGATGATCACCCAGCCTACCAAGAGTACACCGAAGCTACGCACTCGATGGGCGGCGCAATATTGTATCGTTTCAAGAAGTGGATCCAAAGAGAGAACATCAGGCCAACGCTTCTTAAATACAGGAACGTCTGGCAAGCAGAGCAGGTTGAGTCCAAAGTGTGGAATAGCAGGGAAAACATAGGGGCGCAACCTCATGTGCACATCGACATGCGTGCGGCGTAACTAGGATGCGAGGACAGTGTCTTCGGCGGCGCCTCGGACGCTATTAACGTGGTACGGAAATACAGCTTCCCTACGAACGTGTATCGTATCGCGGATGTTGTGGGACGGCCATTGAGCGGGGTTTTTCAACTAACCGGGGTCATTCAGCTGACCGAGTGGGAGTTCTCTGAGGCCTGCCACCCCTACACTTCCGGGAGAGTAGGGCAGCACTTGAAACAAAACGAGGGCTGGATCACCAAGCCAGAGCTCAAGACCTGCTCGGCTCGGGTGGCCTCGTCACGGCCACGGCGAGGGAGGTATTGTATAACGTCGGAAAAAAGGACTCCATCAGGTTCCCTCACTCCAGCACGAGTAGCGAAGACCCAAAGTATCCTTAGGGTCGAGATCTCGATGTCCGTTTCGTAGGCAGGTGCGCTCGCCATGGCGACGAGTCCTCGATCGTAGTTCGCGAACCGTGAAGAAGCCGCGTATCTGACAAACCTCCTTGCGGGCACCGACCACTTACTTAACTTCGAGCGTGCCGACGGGCTCATCTGATCCAATACAAAGAAGGTGTCCGACGTTCACAATGGTACCATATAAGGGCCTTCGTCTTGGCGTACACAAACATAGCGTTGCGACGCAAGTTAAGGCGGATTCCTCGCAAAGACGTCCTCCGGGTGTGCACAGATGCCATATACGCAAAGGCGGTGCCCAGTGGTGTAAAGCTCGTGGAGCGAAATCCGAGGTATGGAGAGTGGCGCCACAAGAAGCCTGGGTACGAGTTGCGACCCGAAGCAGCTTGGGATCCGAAGAAGTCGGGGAGCTTGGCCAAAGAGCCAAGCACTGCGCCGAGTCTGCCGTGCGATCTAGTGGCCGCAACCTCTGCAAAGATGTATCTAGCCGGTCAACGAGGATCGGGGAAGACCGAGTGGGCGGTGAGCATGTTCCGCGGCCGCAACGTTGTGGTGCTCACTCCCGAGAACGACCTCGCCCACGACCATCGCAACAACCTGCGCCTCGCGGTGAAGGCTCGAACCTACCACCATTACCTTTGCATACTAGCGGAAAAGCCGATAGAGGAGTGGAGACCTTCCGAGCTGGGGCACAAACTCGACCATCTTGCAGAAGTAATCATCATTGACGAGTGCTGTAAGGTACAGACTAAAGTGCTACGCGCCATCCAAGAGTATATCGCCACGCGGCCGTGTCAGGTAGCGTGTTGTGGCGACTATGGGCAGGTCCCGCCCTGAGGAGATAAAGAGGGGCCTCACGATATGCTCGAGGAGTGGGCACAAGGGAACATCCGCTGGTTCGAGTCCGACTATCGCTGCCTGTGTGAAGACTGCGGAAAGCCGTACAGTACATGCGACGGCCTGCCCTCCTCCAGGCCCCACGACATAAAGGGCCAGATTTGGTGTCGGCCAGATTCCGAACAGCTTGTGATGTTTCGAGAGGAGTGGGATGGGGTAGCGTTCGGCGCGGCGACCGAGCAGGCCCACCCAAACGATATGTGGGTGTGCTCGACCAACAAGATGGGGGATCTTGTTCAGCAGCGATTGATAGAGCACCACAAGAAAAACTACCCCCGATTGCCAGCAACCATCCGCTTCGACCCCGACCCCAGCGTCGCGCATCGTTATCGCAAGCAAGGGCGGCCGGTGCCCGTGCCAGGCAAAAGGGGTGAAAAGGTCGACGCGTACAAAGGCACGGTCGTCGAGGTTCCTCTCGACGCGGTCCTTAACGGGCTTCCCCTCGAGTGGAAATACGCGGGCTGGGGGGCAGTCCACCAGGTGCAGGGCAAGACTATCCAGACTCCAAGACGTCTGTTTATCATAGACCACAGCTTAGAGGGCTGGATCACGAATGCTGTATACACCGGCATCTCCCGCGTGCGGCACGCCGACCAGATAGTCCGCGTAATTCCCCCCGATAACGCCCCCGGTGCCTTGGTTCCAACAGAACTGCAGACTACGCGCAGTGAAGAGCTCATTATAGCGCGGATCAAGCGATACGCTATAGACGACAGGCAAAAGGGTTGCACAAAGTACACGGGACCGCACCACGTTCTGACGGTAGACCACGTACTCGCATGATTGCTGACGCGGAAAAGAAGTGCACGGTCTGTGGCACTCAGCTTCTGTTTCAGGGATACACCAAGAGCCACCCCCAATGCTTCAGTATCGACCGGCTAGACGACGGTCAGGGTCAATACAAACGGAATATCAGACTCACGTGCCTCAGCTGCAATAGAAGGCACAAGCGCTGATCACGCAACGCGCAACTGTGAACGCGTGAAGCCGTGCTTAGAGTACGCCGTGTAATACAACACCGGCTGTCCGGGCTCCATAACCCTCTTTAGTATTGGGTATGCCCTGCTCGTCCACCACGGGTCCGTCGCTCGCCACCGGCCCTTGCCCTGGAGGTCTTCCTCGTTTACGGCGATGTACACCTCCGTTCCGACCTCTAAGGGGACCTCTAGGGTGGGAGGGGCTTTTCGGCTTTGAGAGGCACGCGCCTCAGCTTTATGGCGTCTTTAGGCGCAAAGCCAGTCATGCGAGTCTTCGTTGCGTTTATGTCCGAGATTACGATTGGCAAAGCGGTAACCCACTCGCGGTTTGTTTCGCCGGATGCAAGCTCCTTCGAGTACTGCGCACGAAATAGGCGCTGTGCCAGCCAGCGATGGAAAGACTCGGCGAAAGCTTGGCTCCTGTGGTGCCCTGGCTAAGCCCGTCGGACCTCCACCCCTTGGTCTGTTAGGAGCTTTGTGGTAGCACCCTTGAACTCCGTGCCGTCATCAACCATGAGGACTTTAGGCCATGTGAGAGGTCCCTCTGCATAGATGTCGGCGAGTTCGCGGGAGACGACGGGCGCGCTCTTAGTCCTCAGTGGGCGGGCGGCTTTATATCGTGAAGCAACGTCAACGACAGTCAGGGCATACTTGTACCCGCGGTCGGTTGGCAAGAATAGCAGGTCCGACTGGTGGATACGGTTTGGTATCTGCTCCGAGAAATGGGCGTAGGTAGTCGGAGGCGGGGGTGTCTGTGTGTAGCCCCCGACGGGCTGCGAGCTTACTCACTTGCGCACTCGGTCTATGGAGGCTGAGCCCTTGGGAAGCTTGGCATGCAGAGCGGTCACTCTCTGGAAGCCACCTCTTGCGTAGTATATAGGACGAAGGAACGCATCGAGTTCTTCGTCGGACATGCGCTTCGCCGCCATTACGTGTCGGCAATGTACTGCAACAGGTGTATCAGTTTCCAACAGGCGGTTGCTGTCTGCTCGGGTAGTGCCGAGGCGGTCTTTCTGAGGTCGGTAGGCCCTCGGAGAACGACATTGGCGAATCTCTTAACGCACTCGCTGTCTGCGCGCCACAGCTCGGGGCTTCGGTTAGCAATGTCACCAAAGCTACATAATCCACCCATCGACGACACCTTTGGTGTCATCGACTTGTCTCGCTTAGCAGCGGCTGCTACCTCGTGCATAGCACTCCACAACCGGTCTGCAATCATCTTATACGTATACGTATACGCGCAGTATGGAAAAAGGCCGCCTAGATCTAAATCACAGCAAGCGGCTAGCTGTGTAGCCGATGGCGAGAGCGCCGGCGCAAATGTCCGCCAACTCGGCGTTTTTCTGTGTTTTGCTGGGGATGTAGTAGTCGGACAGCTCAGGGGCCCGCATCGACTCCAGGGATTGTTTTAGTCGGGTCTGGTTGTAGAGTTTGAGCGCGTAGTCAGTGTCGGTGAAGTTTTGCTTTGCAAGAGCCCCTCTCCCGCGACTTTGCGCTTGCCAATCGAGGACTTTTTGTAGCCGCTGTTGGTAGCGTCCATAGTCTCGTTTGTATTTCTCGAGGGCCTTGTTGTGCCTCTCCTTCTCAGATAAGGCAGGGCTCTCATCGTTCGACAGGAACTTTGCGAGGTAGTTGCCACCAACGAATGCAGTCGCGTTTAGGACGGCGCCACCAACCAAAATTTCGATGGAGGCCATCGAGTAGTGTGTGATGCTGTGTACGTAAACACGAGTCTAATACATGGCCTACACAAGACTACATGGGCAGGATCTTCTGGTCCTCAAGGTAACCCTTCAAAGCGGCAGCACCTGCAACGGCGGCAGTCATTTTTGCGTAGTTTATGGCGTTCGCGAAGGGGTCTTTGGTGAAGTCTTCGCGCAAGACCTTGCGCCCAACCCAGCCGATACCGGCGACGGGGCCGGTTATGACTGCGGTGTCGGTGATGGTCTTTGTAATCTTGCTTTGCTGCGTCGTCGACATTGCGATGCACGGACGTGCGGATATGGGTGGGGCTCTCGTGTTTAAATGTCTGCTCACTCCATGGCTAACAGTCGGGATTTGCATTGTCTGGGTCGGCTCGCCGGAACGGCAAGCGGTGGTTGCTGTGCATTTGCGGGCGGAGTCACGTCGTCGGTACCTTCGGTAGCTGTGGGTGTACGAGTGAACGCGGCAGCTAGCTCCCGCCTACGTGTGTAGAGGCCGATCAATGACACTAGAAGACCAGCGACACCGATAACCGAGCTGGCCGACCAAGCAGAGTTGCTTTCCGGGACTGGTGTGTGTTTGTCATAGCCCTCGCGTCCCTGCGACTCGCTAGCGACCGGTGACACAACGTGTTGCACAGCGTTCTTCTTCGCTCTGTTAAGTCGGTTCCACTCTGCCAAGCGCCTTCCAGCTTCGACTCGTCCAGGGTGTTTAGGTCGAGTCGCGGGTGGCTCGGGGCTTCGTGGTTCATGAGCAGTTTGTTCCGCAGCTTGTTTGTCAGGTTCCGCGAGATGCTGAGCACTAGTACTTCCTTGAGGTTCTTCCATTTGTGGTGCAACTATTTGGTTGCTGAAGAAGTGACAAGCTTTCACGCGTCTACTCTAAAGTCGTCATGGCAGACTCTCCATCTGGTGAGTCCGCGACTGCTACCTCGTGTTGACATCGCGTGTCAGCGCCGTTGGTGTTCACATGACGTGCTACGTGTTACGCCCCGACGGTTAAAGCCATCAAACGACCGCAGCGTAGAGACAGGCTTCCGTACAATGTGCGGAGATCGTTGTTGATGATGTAGCCGGACACGAGGTCGTTGTGAAGATCGACCACACTCTCTATCGGCAGTGTCATGCCTACTAGCTTGGTCGTAAGCTTCAGGAAGGTGTCTGCCAAGGCGTCTGTAGTCCGGCTGGCTAGAGCGGTCTCGTATCGCTTCTCGTACCCCCTCACCTCCTCGGCGCTCATGCGATTGACGTCGTCCTGGGTCAGGGCCTTGCCTACCATCTCTCTCGACTTCCCCGAGGCTACGAGAATCGCGAGTTTCTCCCTCGCGTCTGCTATATCAGTTTGCTTACCTCCGGTAGCTGGCTGCGTCGGGCAGTCCAACGATTCGATATCTGCGGCGTCCCCCTCAAGAAGACTCTCAAAGTATTCGTTGCTCATCATGGTAAACGTGTGTTGTCAAGTGTGATCAATGTGTTTTCGTGGGCTGTGATTCACAGCGCTTATTGTTCAACTAGGGCGATAGTATAAGGGTGACGCAAGCAAAACTCTAACTTCGAGAACTTTTTCGTCTTGAGGGCTTTCATGTACTCTTTCATCTTCTCTTCTGAGAGCTCCGCGCCGTAGTCATGCAGGATAGCTTTCATGTCCGCCTTGCTCGGGGTATAGAAGACCACCAAGGCCGCGATGTTCTCACGGAACGGCTTTGTGATGCTATTGAGCTGCTGCGTGAGCACCCACACGCTAATACCCACGTGGCTCGCCCTGAACGCCAAGTTGACGAGCTGGTCAGAGCGCCTCTTTACGTCTTTTGAGGCCGCACAGTCGTCGAGTATGATTAGCGTATTAGTGCCTTCGTAGACAGCGGAGACAAACCTCAGCAGTAAGTCGATCTGACCCACCTCAGGTGTGACGACAAACAGACCGTCGCCCTCGCCGAAGCCTTCGTATGTTTTGTTGTAGACAAAGGTAGGGCACACGAGTACGATGTAGCCAAACTTGCCCCGGAAAGGGCCGCGCAGCCGGTCCACTATGAATCGGGTCTTCCCGCATGACGTCGGGCCCACGATGAGAGCGTTAAATGGGATGTTTTTCGGGTCCATACTGTACTACTGTGCTCAGTATTGTATGGACTCTAGCTTTCCGTTCATAAGGTTCATTTGGGCGTCGGCCACCACAAACACGTGACAGTTTACGGTACCCGTGCAGCTTGCCGTGCGTTTTATCTCGAGATGCAATTGACCAATCGGAGACCGCCCCCATGGATAGCATTGTCGTCCGTCGTTCGATAGTCGATCCACAGAGCAAACTTGTTATCGCCATAGAACGACTCGGGGCTGACACTAGGCGCTCCGCTGCCACTGACGAACCACCTTTTCGCCTCCCTCCAGAAATCCGTGGGGCGTAGTCCCTGGCTGAAGACCTTGTTTGGCATGCCGTCGATTGTAACGCGGACGCTCTTGATGTCGGGGTACACGAACTTCTCAGAGTCGCGAGCCCCTGCCGTGTATGGCTCCACAAAGAGGAGCAACAGATCACTCATAGACCTTCGCGGCAGGTTGACACTCTCGTTGATTATGCTGTCCGTCCCTTTGCTAATCACGAAGGTCTTGTGGAGGTTCACTTGCTCGTAGAAGAACGTTGTTCCGTTTTGACAGGCGGCTGCAGACCGGGCGAGGTTGTCGTCCCTCAGGCTTTCGTATTTCAGCTCTAGATTTTTGATGCCGTAGGATAACTTGGTAGCATCGCTTCCGACGACTACTTGATCAACCGTTGCGAGCTTGATCTCGAAGAGCAGCGCCTCGGAGAGCGCACTTGGGTACAGTACGCCGTGGTCCGTCAGCAGAGAATGGTCTAGCGGGATGGTGTACTTTGCCCCGTGGGCGGCGTTTAGAGCGTTCTCCTTGGCGTTACTAGTCGCTTTATCGCCAGCCTTGGAGCGAAGCTTGCGCATGTTTTCTGACTGTATGCCCTGCTCTAGGCGGTCCTCTCTCTCGACCTTGGACAGGTAAAGCTCCTCTTGAAGCTCGTCTTGAAGACATCGTAGCGGTTGGTGTCCTGGAGCGTTTCTCCTGCAAACGTGATTTTCAGGCGGCTCACAAGATTTCGGCCGACGTTGTTCACGACGGTATTATTTGCTTGGCCTGAGATTGAGAGATCGAAACCGACCCTCAAGGAGCCAGGCACGAGCGTGACGCCTTCCGATAGCTTTGGGACCGCCACATATAGCGTCCCGCCGGGGGAAGCCGTCGACGGGTTGAGAGTGACCCGGTGAACAGTTCTCTCGGCTTTCAACCCTAGAGGAGTTCTGGGTGTTCGTTGGGGGTCACGTGACTATGGTACGGACTGTTAGACATGTCTAATATAGCGTAGCATGATTTACGCATCATGGGTTATGTTGACGTTGACATTGACGATACCTTGCCGGGTGCGTCCGCCGAAGACGGGGACGACGAGACGACGCCCCTTACCCCGTTTGACCCCGACGATGGGGAGTCGATACCAATGACGAGCACGTCATCGCAGGGGGCCCGGACGCAAACGACCGCTGAAACCTCGTTCACCACAGAGGGTGCAGCGACAAGACTCGGTCTCCAGTCCCTCAGGGAGAAATACCCAGACCTTAACGAGAATCTGATACGGTTCCAGTTAGACCAGAGGGGAAAGACGCCAATACAGCTTCGCAACCTCGACAAAGGAGGTTGGACTAAACCAAGACAGCTGTTCAATGAGAACGGGGGCGTTCGACAGGACGTTGCGAAGCTGAAAGGCTTCAAGCTGGCGATGGGGTCTGTGGCAGAGATAGACGCGGTCATCCAGGAGAACACAGAACGAGTCCAAGAGCTGCAAGGGGTGGTAACCATAGACAGGGAGACCATCGACGACCCTAACACGTCAGAGAGTCGCCGCCAAGAGGCCCGTGAGCGCAACGAGGAAAGGCTATCCGATATTGACGAACTAGAACGCGAAAACCGAGAGCTCGAGAACCAAAAGCCGCTCAGAGAGCGCATCAAAGCCATCTTCAAAAAGTACGGCTTTACCGTCACCGCTATCGGGTCGGACGTAGCGACGACGATCGCGGCCATTGCGACGTCACTCGGCAAGTCGCTTTCCTCCGTGGCCAGAGGGGTTGGTAACGGGCTTAAGGCTATCGGGAAAAAGCTAGGCGAGCTTCTCCCTGGGCTAGTAGGCGGCATCGCGAACTTCATGTTTAAGGCTGCAGGAGAAGCGTTGAAATTCCTTGGCGAAAATGCGTGGCTGCTCATTATAGCCGTAGCCGCGTTCTTGGTTCGTCGAATGCAAAGTAATCATCGGAACAAGTAATACGCCGCGGCCACCGCGAGTGCCGACAACCCCGCCTTGAGGGCGGTGTGGTCACTTTCTATTCGCCCGGTCCGGGCGATGTCATGCTGCGCATACGCGAAGAGGGGGCAGGCGCCGCGCCCTCTGCGTGCACTACGGCCTTGCTTCGCACCTCGCGGTCGATCCTCGGATCAGTCACGTGTTGCACCCTAGGATGCCCACCGGCCATGTTATGACCACCGACTGGCTTTGTCTCGGTGTTGATCGCGTTTGCGCCGAGCGTCATGGAGTCTGTGGCTTTCTGCAGTTTATTGTTGTAGCCCACGACGCTTTGCGTGTTTATCACCAGATCGCTCGGCATCAGCCACACTCCTTGTGCGACCGCAAGACTCAGTCTCACCTTGGCCTCCTGCACGGCTAACTGGTACCTTTGCACGCTTTGAGCGACGTCGTTTTCTATGATCGCGTCTTCAAGCAGCTTCGTGAACTCCGCCTGCGCCTCCATGGCCGGTCCATCGGCCCCCGCGATAGAGGAACGGACGTTCCACGGCTCGCCAAGCACTGTGTAGACGAACGCCTCGACCGAGCGATCGAGTCTTCCTAGCCCTGCTTTTGTCAGCCCCTCACCTTCAGGAGGCGCAAACCAGCTATTTTGAACCCCCCTGTGGTCGTCGTTGCGTATGAAACCCACCTGTTTCCCACTATTGTACGTCCCACTTTCGTCGCTAAACAGATTGAGGTGGCTCGGATACTCGTCCGCCGCCGTTTCGTAGCCACGGATCACGTGCACGTTGCGATACCCCTCCCCCGGGTAGAACACAAACATCGCCTAGCCCGTGGTTCCGCCCGCTTTCCATCGGAAGTCCGGCTTACGCGGCAAACCAAACTCTATGCATAGACGCTCGAAAGCGGCTTTCTTGTAGGGGTTATCTTTTTGCGTGAACGGGCTCTCGCCAAGCAGGGGGGAGCCGAGCTCGTAGAGTATCCTCCGCGTGGTAAAGTAGACGTGAAACCTTACAAATCCCCTGATGACAGAGGGGAGCGTGGCGAAAGCGAGGTCGGTTAGGGACACCCTGCATCCGGCGGGTGCGCACCAGACCGCAAAGTTGAGTTGCTGTGGCCAGCACCCATAGGAAGGCTCCTATAGCCACCTGCGAGACTCCTTGGCGGACTTGTGCGTGACTACTGTCTCTTTGAATATGTCTCGGACCCTAGTCGTGAATGATTTGTCCTCAGCCACGTGTATCTCTAGCTCACCAAAGGCGAACAGACGCTCTACTTCGAGCGGCCAATAAGGCGCCCACGCTTCGTGGCGCTCCGGCAGCGCTTGCTGTTTATCAGCTGGTATAATCTCGAGCCGGAGCATCCGATAACGATTATATCCGCCCTCCCGCCCATCGCTACTCTGCCAGCCGGGCACCACACGGCCGAGTCCATCGTGGAAACGATCAACCGCGCTGAAAGCAAGATTTTGACCGCGAAGCTGGACCCCCTCACCGGGAGGATCGCGCTTATGTCCAATGGCGTTGCGTTCCTGAATGCCGAGCTTTGCGCACTATTTGGCCTAGAGGCTGAAGACAATCAGTTGAGGGAGCGGGGCCTCGCACTGCCCTTGGGGGGACCCCCACTTAAGGTGGCTTTGCCGAAAATAGAGGCCCTCTACATCTGCTGCGATATCGTAGACCGCACGCAATGCCTCTCCTTAGGCGAGCCTTTAAACGTTCTCGCTTGCCTAGAAACCCGCGGGAGACCGCACGAGAAAGTCGTCTATGGACCCGACATCCCTGTTTGTGTCGCAGCAACTTCCTCTGAGTTTGTCTCGAGTATCCAAATATGGATAAGGGATAACTACGGTAGACGGGTGGACTTTAAGGGCAAGCCCGTTCGCCTTGTATTATAGCTAACCTAGCTCCGACGTAACAAACATGACAAACAGCGACGTTAGCGGTGGTGCCATAAACCCCTCGCTTCCCAGTATGCACAGCAGCGGCGACGTGCAAAGCTTCCGACTCCAGAAAATATGTAACACTCAGGCGGTTCTAGACAACGAGATAACGCATCATCGACAAGTGCGGAAAAAGTATAAGCGCGCCTTTGCCGTTACCCATGCTGTGTCTGTGGCATCCGGCATCGCTGCAGGGGCGCTTTCCAGCGCCGGGGTAGGGGTCTCTTTGAGTGGGATAGGGGTTCTGATCGGCGGTCCGCTGGCAGGGGTCGCTGGGCTGATCGGTGTTGTGGGCGTAGGCGCAGGGATAGTCTCTAAGAGTCTTACGAGCAAGGTGGCTAAACACGAAGATACGATGGTTTTATCGGAGAGTAAGAAAAACTCGATCAGCGAGCTGGTCTCTAAGGCTCTGCAAGACGGACATATCGCAGACGAAGAGTTCAAGCTATTACTTCTGGAACAATAGAGATACTACGCGCTCAAGGCCACTATCAGAGCTCGACACGGCCTCGCATCGCGTGAGAAAAGAAAGCAAGAAAGGGCCCCCGAGAAAGTCCCTGGAGACGCGCGAAAAGATGAAAAAGAGGGTGCGAGAAATTCGCGAGGAGTTTGGGAGCGAGGTGTTCGAGTAAAACTCAGGTTTAAACGCCACGCTAGCGGCTTAGAAATTTACGGCCGAAAAACGGTCATTCCGCGCTCCGTAGGGTGGCGGTCCAATCCAATGCTCGGTATACTACAAGACAGACGAGGGTCTAATTGCAAGGTTCCCACATGTTACCACACAAGGGGGGCCAGCCGGGGGTGGGGGGGGGGGGGGGGCTCGGCGGGGCGTGGCGCGCCTCCCAGCCTTGAAACGGGGGTGGGGGGCTAGGCGGGGAGTGGCGCGCCTCCCAGCCTTGAAACGGGGTTGGGGGGCTCGGCGGGGCGTGAGGCGCCTCCCAGCCCGTTCTATAAAAAGGCCCAGTCTCCCCCTATCAAAAACGTTTTCTAACAAGCTTTGACCTTGTGTAAAATATATCAAGGATGTAACAGTATTCCAAAAGTTTAAATGCCATACTGTAGTTTTCATGTACCCCAACTGATTATTCAGAAGAATGTGTTGAAATTAAACTCCGCAAATATACCTCCTGTCATGCATTACATATTGGTACACACACCCTTTGGCCTGTTGTTTTTAGAAACCCTGGATCCACTCATTGGGTATTCAAAAATAAATAAAATGGAGGCCAATCCTGAATTACTGAAGTGCTTTATTCCAATTTTCTAATTTCAAACCAAAACATGTTCATTAACCTTTGTATGTTGGGGGTAGAGAACTTAGAGACAAATAAATATACAAATAAACAAAAAGTCAATTGGGAGCGGAAAAAGGGAGAAATGTGACTCTATTTGAAAAAAATGTTACTCTACTTAAAAAATGTATAACAATAATGCAATAATTTCTTGACTGAGCACTTTCCTAGTATTTTTCTCTTTCCCATTACATTCAGGTTTGACATAAAACCGTATAAAAAAGTTTGTTGTTATCGTTATATAATTTAAGTACCTTGCTGTAATAAAACGCCCTTCCCTTTATAGAAGTTTCATTAATGTACACTTGTATCAAAGCTACATTCTGACCAGCTTTACCCTTGCAAAGTGACAAATAATGGATGAAACGAGCATTCCAAAGATAGAATGACATAGTTATGCATTTCAGGTGCCACATGGAATTTTTGTCTATCACATACTAGTAATACTCCATCACCAAGGATATTACAGTCATGCATTACATATTGGTGCACCCACCCTTTAGCATGGTGGCCTGCTGTTTTATAGAAACCCTGGATCCACATTTGCTAATGCTACTCCAAAATTAAATGCAATGGAGAAGAACAAATTTACTTGGGAAGCAAATTCTAAAAAAATCCTTGATATTACAGAAAGTGCTAAATGAAAACGTCTAATTTTAAACCTAACCTATTTTAATTTATTTAGGGTTCAGAGGGCAAACAGCAAATAATATCAATTGCATATTAGTCAAGAGAGAGAGAAAAAAGGAAGAAATGGGACTTTTATCTTTGATAAAAAAATTTACAGTAATGCAACAACTTGATGGAGCACTCTCTTCGTTGCAGTTGACAATTGATAGAAACATTGTTTTTTTTATCATTGAGAGCAAGTATCTTGCTCTAAAAAACGCTATTACAACACATATACTGCTATATAAAAGTAAAATAAAATCCTTCCATATTATCTTTAAGATATTTGCCTATTCTCATGCCTTCCAGCCTTTAGCATTAATCATAGCCCTCAGATAGTTCTTTGTTGGTTTTACCTAAATATTTTCATCATGCCATTTATAACCTTACTCATTTTCCACAACTATTTGAATAAAAATAAATAAACACAAAAAATCAAAGCATGATGATAATGATAATTTTGAAAAAGTTGCTGCATCTTCGAAAAGAATAAAATACCCAAAAACTGGAATTCGACTCTGCAGAGTCGAATACCAGTTTTTGTTGTATTTTATTCACTTTCCTGGTTCACGAACACGACTATTTGGGCTTTTTGTATTTATTCGAAAATACTAAATACACAGCGTATAAAGACAAGAAAGGTCTTCTTTAGCAATATATGACAGGATGATATTTGTCAGCCTTTATTAAATATTTCAACGCAGTCAATAACGTGTAGAGAGAACGAGAATATCAAAGGATGTGTTATGCACAAATTGTTTGATTGGACCACGAATTCTCAAAGCAAACTCTAGAAACAATTGTATAAATCCAACAAGCGAATTTGATACAGTAACTAGACTACTACGTATTTCTGTCGTTAAATTCTTTCTTACCGTGAGGAATATACGCCTTAATTTATAGAACTTGTAAGTATTTACGAATTTAAATTTAACATTTTCATGGCGATTGTCAAAGGAATGAAAACCATTCAACTGCAAGCTAAAATTATTAGCCAATCGGAATTCAAGTAGATGGTATTTTAGACAATTAAAACAAGGGTGGATGACTTTAATATATCTTGACGTCAAAAGCTGGTACGGTGTTTTGGTTTGAGCGACTGCTTATGGGAAAAAAAACATGAACAAACGAGCATTATAAAAGAAACAATAAAAGAAAAATAACTGTCATATTATCGATATAAATCGTCGCCTGAAACTCACCTTGACAGCGTTTTCTTTTTCGCTTTCTGTTTGTCGCCTTTGGTTGTGTTCGCTTTTTGTTGTAAACTGTGAATTTGTCGACTTTCTGCTACAATGAACTCGTCGACACAAGTGAATGATTTTTATAGCTGAAAACAGAGATCAATCCAAGGCCCTTTCTTCTCAGGACTCCTTAAATAGATATAAACGTGAATGAATATTAGTAGAAAATGGTGGGTAAGAGTGCTCTTAGTCCGCTAAGCTGCTGCGACGGACGGGATTCACAAACACTCGGGCAGATTTTACTATCGGCTCGTACTTCAGACAAAACGGTTCCTAAAAGACCTCAGCCCATTTGAATTCGCATATTTTCTCATTAAATACTATTTTCAAACTGCCTTTTTTTTCTGTGAACATACAAATTTTAAGACGATAAAAAAAATTCGTAAAAACGTTAGATTGAGTGGGCCTGGAAGTTGCATGATTGACTGGATGGATTGTGAAACCACAGGGTAACCGCGCGATGACCACAAAACCAAGTCGCATAGCTATACCATATTTCTATACCTAAGGAACTCCGCGCTGGCTCCGCTAAAATTAATTGTCATTGATGACCTCTTAGTTGGCTCACGGGGGTTTACCTTTGAACGCACCTTAATTTCATTAGAACATACCTTATTTTTTATTAGAACATGCCTTAATTTTATTGACAACATTTCACACACAAAAAAACCCTTTACTCGTCCCCTCTCAGAACAGCCGAAGTGAATAACTACTTACTAACCGATAGTGAGGTCATGCCGGGAAATATCAAACTGAGGCTTTAGCGCATCGACCGAGGCTTTGCGCATCGACCGAGGCTTTGCTTGGCTTTTTAAATTAAAAATGACAAGAAAACAAATCAACTTTCGCTTTCGCGCGAATATCGATTAGTTTTTCAGTCTATTTAAAAAAGGCGGGAAAACAAGAAACACTCGCGCGCTGCCAAATAAAAAATGTGAGTGAAAAGATTCAACAACAAGTAATTGGACGACTTTTCGAGCTATTTTCTTTCTATTTGCACCTTTTGGAAGCTACAGGTTTTATCATAGGTGAAGTTGATCCAGATGTCAGATGTCAGTCTTCACTACATGTATGGACCACTGTTTAGTTCGAAGACTCCACGGTATGTAGAGAACAAACTTCTGAAGTAAAATGAAAAGGCCAATCGCTTTGTGCTGCTTTATGATTTGATGGAAATATTGCAAATAACAGGTAGTACTTCTATCTTAGAGACTTTTCTGGGTCTTTACACCCCTTGTTATTTATTCATTTACCTTTGTTTATCCGATATAAATAACTAAGCTTTGTATCTCTTGGCTATCGGTGGCGCTCGCCGGCTCGTCATCTTATTGTTTTTCTTTTTCCTCTTCAATCTATTCATGATGATAAAACTCCGACTCAGAGTGCTCGTCCATTCCAATTTTTTTTGTGGCTTTCTGTTTTTTTTTTTTTTTTTTTTTTTTTTTTTGGGGGGTGGGCGATTTTGTTTTAGCAAAATTCGTGCAACCGAACAAAACAATCCAAAAAAGTTCACAAAATGTGCCTCTCCGGATACGGAAAAAGACGGCTTCTTCTGGGTGTTAGAATTCACTTACTTGAATGTTCGCTGTCGCTCATTTTGCAGTTTGGAGGTGGAAAAAATTCAAACAACAGAAGATTGTGAAAAATTTTTTGTAGGGCAATACGGAATTCCGTAATGCCAATTAGCCAATCACAGCGCACGTACTATCGTAGCCATATAATTAGTTTACTTTATTGTCATGAAAGTTTTTTGTTTAAAAGGTATAACAGCAAGCATACTATCTAATACTATAGCGGAGCCAGCGGCTCCGCTATATAGGTATAGAAATAGGTATAGAAATATAGGTAAAGAAATTATATGGTATAGCTATGCGACTTGGTTTTGTGATCATCGCGCGGGTACCCTGTGGTGTCACTCGCCGGCCAGTCAGTCAGCCGCGTAGTCTAAGCATCAGGCGATTTTATTTTTCAAAAGTCGTACGCATGACACAAATACTAGAAGCGACGCTTGCCGCCCCTTTTCAGGCCATTGTCAAAATACGTCGGCTGTCAATTTTCCAATGACTCGCGTTGTGGCACATCGCGTAGTGTTATATGCAAGGGTAATAATTTTAGACCCTTTTCCCACGTATCCATTTTCGTTTGAAAACGCAACCTTTTTGTTACGGATACAGGTATCGTCCACACGTAAACGCGAAAACGATGACCGAAAACGGAACGATTTGAAAACGATCTCCAGAGTGGAAAAATTTGAAAACGATACCCTTTTGGTGCCGTGGGGACGGACGAAAACGGAACCTTTAGAAAACGATGGCGTGATTCGATTTGCGCGCGCAATGTAAAAAAGCTAAATAGTGGGTCTACGCATGCGCTTTAGAGCATTTTATCGTTTTCGTATCAAAATGAAAACGCTTCGTGTGGACGCGGATCTTTTTGAAAACGGACAAAAAGGTTACGTTTTCAAACGAAACGGATACATATGTACAGGGTCTTAGTAACGACGAACCCCGGTGAGGGCAACTTTATGCTAAATGTTTGAAACGAAAAGATAGTTCACGGTTCAGGAGATTTACAAATTAAATATATGACTGCAGATCCACACATGATCCACACATTACACGAGCTCCAAAAACGTTCAATTGGACCGGCGCCCGGCCTGTCTAAAAATTTGATAGCTACTACTAATGATGTCCGTAGTATTAAGCAGCTTCTATGACATCCAGCGCCTTTGATATAACTAGATCTTCGATTCAAAAAAAGATACCAATGAGAATTTAACACACGCAATGACCGGCCTTGGCAAAACATTTGAACATCTAACCTGAGTATCAGGCGGAATTTTTCCGAAGAAAATAAAGAAAGGAAAATGTCATATGTCACGCAAGGACGTTAGTTGTAATCCGACACTGGTTAACTCTCTCTCACTCAACTAGCGATCAACAGTAAATGATCACAATTAAGCATGTATAAAACCAACGCCTAAATAGAACCAATAAACCTCATTTAGAACTTATTACAGAAAATATTTTTTTTAATGTTATAGAAACAGATTTCTCTGATTCTGCTAACGCAAGGTCAAAAGCACTTTTGGAGTCCGCCATTACTCTGAGAACGAGCAGTCGACGGGCTGGGGTACTATATATAGCTGAACCATTCAGCGCGTCCCATTCGAGTACCCTTTATTTTTTTAACAATAAGAAGCCATGCCAGAATCCGGCATGAGAACATGCAAATTGAACAGTACTTGTATCAGGCCCTTGTCTTGTTTCTCGCCGGCGCGATAGAAACATAGGAGGGCCTGATATTCAGGTTATCAGCCGCACAACTCCCAGGCCCCACTTGGCTCGGTTTCCAGCAGTGGTGGTTTCGGTGCGCCCGCGATCCTCTCCCATTCCACGGCTGGGCGCAGGGGTACGAGGCTTTGTCTGGATTAGCCAACCAGAAACTTACCACTCGAAAGTCCGTCGGTAAATACATTAGCATAATTATCGCAACAAGATTTCAAAATGGCAGGTCGAGTGCTTCACATCTGCTCGAGAATTCCCCAAGCAAACACCGAGGTTTTCAAAACTTAATGAAGGCACAAAAAGAATGTTTTATTTCTTTTATAAAATTATTTCTAATCCTACGCAAACGCAAAAGACAACAAACTTCACAACAGCGCCCGCTCATGGCGTCATTCTATTACACGTCAGCGCGCGCTGAAATCAGTTTGAAAAACTGAAAAACTAACTTCAAATTCCAAGCAATATTTACTTCATAGTTTGGTGGTTCATATATTTGGACTTATTTTGCAATTTCTTATTTACCTGGGACACGTTTTTCTCCCGAAAAATATTGTTTTTCTCCAACAATCACTTTATTTAAAACATTTTTTTCGCGCCATAAACAAACTTACGCGCGCGCCTCTGGATTGGCGAGAACTCTGAAAAACCTCCGGTGAGTCCGCACATCACGCAGTTACGATTTGACGTCACGGACATATGCATATGGTGCTTTGACAGTGCGCCCAGCCGTCAGTGGAGGAGAGCGCGACGAAACCACGGCTGGAAACCGAGCCTAAGACCCCACTCGGTCTGACGCATTTATGTGTTTTTTACCGCCTCACTTATAGTGCTTCAAAGTTCGTATGTTCACATAAAAAAAGGCAGCAGTCTTTGAGGAACCGTTTTGTCTGAAGTACGAGCCGATAGTAAAATCTTGCCGAGTGTTCGTGAATCCTGTCCGTCGCAGCAGCTAAAAAGAGGACTATAGAGACTCTACACTACCATTTACTAATTCACGTCTATATCTATGTAAGGAGATCCTGGGAAGAAAGGGCCTTGATGTCTGTTTTCAACTTAAAAAAATCATTCACTTGTGTCGACGAGTTTCTTGCTAGCAGAAAGTCTACAAGTTCACAGTTTACAACAAAAAGCGAACACAACCAAAGGCAGCAAAGCGACAAAAAAACACTGCCAAGGTGAGTTTTAGACGACGCATTTGTATTGAGAATATGACAGTTATTTTTCATTTACTTTTATGCTTTTATAATGCTCGTTTTTTTCCATAACCAATCGGGAACCAAACGCTCAAACTAAAACACTGTACCAGCTTTAGTTTGACGTCAAGATGCCACATCAAAGTCATCCACCTAATTGAATGTCGATTGGCTTGCACTTGAATGGTTTTTATTCCACTGACAATCGCCATGAAAATGTTAAATTCGTAAATATTTACAAGTTCTATAAATTCAGGCGTATATTCCTCACTGTAAGTAAGAATTTAACGACAGAAATACATAGTTGTCTAGTTACTGTATGTCGCTTGTTGGATTTATACAATTGTTTCTAGAGTTTGCTTTGAGAATTCGTGGTCTAATCAAACAATTTGATCATAACATATCCTTTGATATTCTTTTTTCTCTCTACTTATACTTTATTGACTGCGTTGAGTTATTTAATAAAGGCTAAAAATATAATCCTGTCATATATTGCTAAGGAAGATCTTCTTGTCTTTATACTATGTGCATTTAGTCTTTTCAAAGATTCAACGTTAACTTTGCTAGAGAATTTTTTTCTTTAACAAAAGAATTTTCTCATCGAAAATAAAACCCTTATTACCTTTTTTTTGCTTAAGCTTATATTGTCTGCATCTTGCATATTATCTAATGTGTTTAGTTATTTTATTTTTTGGAAATTGGAAATTAGTAAGGCTATAAATGGCATGATAAAAATATTGTTTTGAAAGAAAAACAAATACTTGCTTAATTGTTTTCACTTTTATGTAGGTAAAACAAACCAAGGACTATCTGAGGGCCGTGATTGATGCGAAAGATCACTGGAAAAATCGTGTCCTATCCAGTGTATGGAAATAGTCTGAAAAAAGTCTGTAAATCTACGCGATGTAGCTACAGCTACCCTGGAAATAGTCTGTAAATGTGCAGAAAGGGGTCCAGAGAACCCTGGGAATAGCCTGTAAATTGTCTGAAATTAGTCTGTAAATCTACGCGATGTAGCCACAGCTACCCTGGAAATGTGCCTGTAAATGTGAAGAAAGTGGCTATTCTGCGGAAGTGACCTTTGGAAGCGCCCGCAAAGTACGCTGGATCCTCGAGCATGACTTACTAGTGGAACACGAGTTTTGTGAATAACCACGTAAATTTCACCCAAGTCGAGGCGGCGGTGGTGTAGACACTTTGATTGCAAAGAATGATGGGTCAATATGTTGGCCAATCGAAAAGTGTTTACTATGAAACCGTAAAGAGAGCGTATCAAAACAGCTGTCTTATTGCTGGGAGGCCACAAGGCCGACCAGCATACTTATCTTTTGATCCCGGGCTTTGGGTCAGCGGTGTGTCAATCTGCGCATTGCCGTATGCGCCGCAGTTTTATATGCGAGGACAATCTCGTTCGCATAGCCCACGTACCTTACTAGGTACTAGGCTCTGGGATAATCAATTTTTTCACCAACAGAATCTGTTGGTTCCGGTTTTACTGCAATCTCGTTCCCAGAGCCCACGTACTTTTGTGCCAGCGGCCTTGAACCTTGCCGCTGGCATAAAGGTAGTGGGCTCTGGGAACGAGATTGAAACAAATCTTACTAGTAATGACAGAATGTGTGTCAAGCGTCGTGAAGGTTTTCCGTTGTTCTATTCACTTCCGTTTGAGTTGCGCATGCTCACTGAAGCAAGCTCGAGAGCCAATAAGAATCGCCCTAGGAATTAATCATTCCACAGCCTTGTACCTCGCCGCTGGCACGAGGCCTGCTGTAAACAATGTGCTCGGTTCCATAACTCAGACAGCCCTTTTTCGTAAATCCAAGCCAGTGCTGTTAATATAAAACCACTCCCAGCAAAAAAACGTACCCCTTTGGGTTGTTCTAGCATTGATTAATGTCTTCATGTGTCTTTGGTTCAGCGAATTGTTCGGGAAAAGGTTCGGAACTCGCCGCCGTTCGTGTGATAAGTTCGTAACCGAGCGTAGACTAGTTCCAAGTTCTCTCACGACCAAGGGCAACCTGGGTGATGGAAACGAAGCTCTACCTTTTTCTTAGGTATGGAGCTCCGCTTTAACAAGTAGGCGAGGCCAGTAAATCCACCAAGAACTTTACCGCTCTACCGCTGCCTACCCACACACCTCCCTCCCCTCTTATAGGCCTTTTACTCACCACGCTTTTAGAGGGTATTTATCTGTTTACAGACCAAGTGCATTACGTCGGTCTCTCGGTTTTTTATTCATTGAGACCGTGCTAAAAATAGGAGCCTGCTACAAAATATTCTTCCATCCTATAAATTGATATCTTTCTAAAACGCTCCCTTTGGAAAATTCTTGTCGCATCTTGTGTTTTCAAAAAAGTATTTTTTTTAAACATATTGTTCAAAACATGTTGCTTTTTTCCCCTTTGGCAGTTTAATTGTCGCTAATGAAATGTGAAAACAGGAAAGAGACAAATGAATTTTTTCTTGATAACCATTACAACCCAAATCAATTTCCGACATAATTTTGGAACTGACGCAGAAGGCTTCATTATTTTTTTAGATTAAGATGCTTTTAGCGAGTCTCACTCCGTCTCGATATCAGTTAAAACCCATATGTCATACGATACAAGAGCTACCAAAAGGCTCGTATTTTATTACGCGCGGCTTACAAAGAGACAGCTTAACCATCAGTGTGCGTTTGTATGTATTCGCCCATGGCGATTATCAGGAAGATGTATTTCTGGTATAAAATCTAGCTTTATTGATAAACACACACGGTCTTGCTAGTCATTACACTATCATTAATGAGCGGAGTTTCAATTTGTCTCTAAATTATTTTAATTTTCTTGAGCCATTAATTCTGCATCGCTTATGTGTAACAGACGTGAAAATGGTTAATAGCGGGACAGGTGTAGCCTTCAACTTGAATTTATCAATAAGTTCAAAACATTTCAAGATCACTTTACCTCATAGGACATATATCTTGTTAGAAAACAGCTAATTAGCTGAAATCTTACTACTCTCAAAGTCTTACGATAAATATTTGATCAAGAAAGCGGAAGACGCCGACTCTTAAAAGAAGGCGTCACACTTTTGCGGTTCAAGTATGTTTTCTAATCTATTTCATTCTTGAATTCGACTTCATTTTCCTTTCTGACTCGGTGTAAAATCTAAAAAGACTATGACTCTCGCTGTGATGAATTTTTTCCTTCTATTTGGCCCTCCCCCGCCGTTACCCCCCTGTTGGCTCCCTTTCTTTCTAGGTACAGCTTAGAATAACAAGCACGCCAGAAATAACAACGGAACCTTGACCTAGTACATGCTAAACCTCTCTAGTCATTGAAAACTGATATTATGGCTTTTAAGATGAACATATTATGTTTCTATAGACTGCAGCTTGGCAATAATACAAAAAACACGGTTATACAATAGGCCGCTTGCTGACTTATGGCCAAGTGGAATACTTCACGCAAAAGAGGGGATTTTTTATTTCATGCCTTTTAATCTTTCAATGCTAAATCTTAGTTCAATTCTTCATTTCTATTATGATGATTTTGTACTGTAATACTTGCAAAGCTTATAACTGTTTTTCAAAGCTTCTGCTTTTCAACACTTAGAACATCAGTAAGGGATTTCAAAGCACCTCTTACTGTAATGTCCACTATAATATCTATTCCAATAATATCCAACACAAGTACCTGTAATTCGTAAACTAGATAAATCGTGTCCCATTGCAAAATAATGACTCGAACTTTTACATTAATTTATTATTTATTAAGCGAGACGCCACTCGCGCTGCACATGTTTCCAAGCGATTCTGTATGTTGAATCTTTTGCCACCACAAATGTGCCACATAAAAAAGTCTTGTGTAATTTGCCAAAATTGGGGCGAGAGGTTTTAAAATCCTTGAGTAGGACTGAGTGGATAAGAGGAAATTAATCCTTCAAGTTTACTCGGAACAGAAAATTAACACAGCATTTATGCTATTTAAAAGAGACACCGACGTTGGGTGGTAATGTTTGATTGATAATTAAGCCTAAGGGCCCTAAGGCTACGGAAGATTGAGGAAAAAATCATCGAAAAACTAAACAAAGCTACCTAAAAACGAATTTGGATTCAGAATTACATATTAAAAAAGGCGAGTGTGTTGAATTGAACGAAGATGAAAGTTTGAAGATAAACTCGAGCTTTGTAAAACAGAGAAAACACACTGTGGATTAATGCCAGGAAAACAGATGAAAGCTGATGAAAATCCCTAATCAGACTAACAGTTGATAGAAAAACAAGTTGCCGCAAAACCGCATCCCAAATACCTTACCCACGGGGATAAAAAAAAACCGACCATTTGACTTGAGGGTAAAAGAATATCAGATAGGCAAAATCTCGCGACCTTCACAGAGTGTTATCATTCATCACAGTGAGTATTTACAGAACTATCAGCCCATTCGAGTTCTATTTTCCGTCGTAAGGTTGTTTAAAAGGCGCTACGGAAAACAAAAATCTTCGCGTCGCACCGCGCAATTCCGCTTATACGTCGTAAGTAAAGAAAAACCCTTAATGACGACTTGGGCAGACAAGGGAAGCAGCTATTTCCGGATTTGCGTCTAGTGTTTCACCGCAATATTCAAGAGTGTCGAAATTATCTAGAAAGACGCGTTGTTTTTACGGCTGCAGGAATAACAAACACGTGATTTTGTTGTTTTAAATGGTTTATGAACACCTTGATTCTAATAAGCAGCTGGAAGTTGATGGAAAAACAATAACCCTCGATTATTTAAAATCCACCTCAAGATTGTGATACCACAAGGACAACTTTCTTGAATAGCGTCAAGATCGTGTTACATTTAGCTTGTAATTTTGGTTACTGGAGAAACCACTTAAGAAAGGAACGTTTAACAAATGTTTGATAGATATTCGAGTAGTCGGAGCAATTGATTTTTTCCCGAGGGCTTCTTAAGAAACAGAAACTCCGAAAGAGAGGAATCGCATTGAAGCAGCATGAGTAACATAACGACCAACAACAGTGATACGAACTATGCCCAGTGCGACAACACAGCAAGCATAGCAGTGCCTTTCAAAGTCTCTATTCTTTCATTAGTCCTCGTGGTTGGCCCGCTCACCAATATCCTGATTATAATCCTAGTTCTTCGGTACCAGCGGCTGAAAAAGAACATTAACTACTTGATCGCCAACATGGCCGTCTCTGATCTAATGGCTCTTCTTCTTGGGGTTCCCCAGTGGCTGGAGATGGAGCTGTCCGGCTCCATATCGTGGAAGATAACTGGCTTATTAGGCTCCATAACCTGTAAAGTGTTCTACTTCGTGTTTTACACCGTGCCGGTTGTATCGCTGCTTACCCTCTTAATCATTTCGTTGGAGAGGTATCGGGCGGTGACTAGGTCTAGCTGCGCCGCTCCACCATCGCGCCGTCAGATAGCCATCACGATTCTGATCTCCTGGCTCATTCCTTTGCTGATGTTTAGCTCGTCGCTCCACTTTTTCGACGTGGTTTCCTATAACGGTGTGCAGATTTGTCGCATGACACATGTTTCTCTACTCACTTCACTGCAGTATGCTATTATCCAAACGGTCCTCACTGTCCTTCTTTTCGTCGCTATGCTAGCCATCAACGTCATGATCCTGAAGAAGCTTCGCATGTCTCGATTCGCTGCGAACCTTCCTGAAATTCAGAGAAAGAAAAGAGAAAGGCGTATTATCCGTGCCGTCTGTATGGTCCTGTTTTCTCTGCTGCTCTACTCCATCTGCCTTCTTCCTGCGAATATCTTGGAGCTGGTGATAGCTGCGTATTGGTACTACAACAAAGTTCCCATCTCAGCCGCTTTTTGTATCAACTGGAACGCCCTCCTTTTTGCTATCTATTTTCTCTTCTATGTTAATTTTACAGCTAGCCCGTTTATTTATATTTTTTTCTTAGAGGATTTCAATTCTAGTGCGAAAAAGTTGCTGTGTTGTGGGACCAAATCGTGGAAGGCTGAACAAGAGACTTTGACGGATCAACCGCAAATACCTACCACCCACGAAGAACTGAAAACGCTGGTAAAGCACTGTAACAACTGAACGCTGGTAAAACTGAACACCTGAACGCTGGTGAAACACTAAAACAACTGAACGTTGTGGAAACATTGAACAACTGAACGCTGTGGAAACACTGAACAACTCAACGGTGGTAAATATTTTGTTTATTCAATTTCCACCAGTTATACTGGTGCCATATCAAAATTTGGGTGTCCTTCATACCCACTCAGCCGACCTCTTGGGAGCCTGGGTCTAAGGGCTTTTCGAGATCAGTGAGAAAAAAGATTTGACCAAGCGATCAAGGTTTTCTAACAAATTTTGGCCGCAAGTCTCAAATTGACATGAATCAGCATATTTTCACCATGTTTTCAGGAGATCAGGGAACGGGAAAACTGTAGCTCCTCTAAATATGGGCATCAATGCCCATATAAGGCAACACATACGAAGGACACTATATGTGGGGAATATGTTTGATATGAAGGTACAACAGAGCTAGGATCCAAACCAAGTGCCCCCTTGAGTGCATTGTTAGTAAGCATTGTAAGCACTGTCACTGGGGGTGGTCACTGCCAGAGGGTTTTTGAGTCCCTAGTGGTTCTTTTACGTCCCTTCGGTTCAGGTTAGTGTAGTGCAGCTTGAAGAGACGGGACCTCCGGTTTAGTGTCCTTATCTGAGAAGACTGGAAACACGGGAGAACAACTTTAATTCACTTTTGAAAAAAACTCGAATAAAGGCCAACAACAGTGTAAAAATCCCCAGTTTGGGCCAGGATTCGAACCTGGGCCACAGCGGTGAGAGACCGACGCGCTCACACAATGCGCCACCCGTGCTTCCAAACAACTGAACGCTAGTAAAATAATATTGAACAATTGAACGCTGGTAAAATAATACTGAACAATTGAACGCTGGTAAAATAATACTGAACAACTGAACGCTGGTAAAATAATACTGAACAATTGAACGCTGGTGAAAAACTGAGCAACTGAACGCTGGGAAACAATGTAATAACTGGACTCTGCTGGTGAAAAACTGAACGACTAACGCTGGTAAAACACCGAACAACTGAACTCTGGTGAAAAACAACGACTAACGCTAGTAAAACACCGAACTAGCTTATGAAAAACTGAACGCTGGTAAGACACTGTAACAACTGAACGCTGGTAAAACACTGAACAACTGAACGCTGGTGAAACACTGAACAACTGAACGCTGGTAAAACACTGAACAACTGAACGCTGGTGAAACACTAAACAACTGAACGCTGGTAAAACACTGAACAACTGAACGCTGGTGAAACACTGAACAACTGAACGCTGGTGAAACACTGAACAACTGAACGCTGGTGAAACACTGAACAACTGAACGCTGGTGAAACACTGAACAACTGAACGCTGGTGAAACACTGAACAACTGAACGCTGGTGAAACACTGAACAACTGAACGCTGGTGAAACACAGAACTACTGAACGCTGGTGAAACACTGAACAACTGAACGCTGGTGAAACACTGAACAACTGAACGCTGGTGAAACACTGAACAACTGAACGCTGGTGAAACACTGAACAACTGAACGCTTGTGAAACACTGAACAACTGGGATATCCTGCATAGGCCGATTCTGTCGCGGTGAATATTCCGGAACTTCTTTTAAGGAGTACAGACAGACACCAAAAAGCCGGGTGATACGGCTTCAAGAACATAACAATGAAGTTTGCTGCACCGAACCGAAAGATTTAGTATTAAAACATGAAAGAGAATGATTCGTCACTCTGCTATCAAGCGAAGAACAACTATACATATCGATCAAGCTAGACTTAAAGGGTATTTGCTACGCCCTTCGGGCCAACTTTTTTTCTTTGAGTTTTATGGGCGAATCTCAAATGGAAACGATCGATTGTTATCAGGGAAGTGCGCACATTATCAAATCGGAGGTGGAAAGGCGAATTAATCCAACGTTTGTCCATACGGGGTCAAACACTGGTAAAATAAAAAAGTTTTGGGTTAGACTGTTAGAAGATTCTAATGAAGCATCAAATCAAAATAAGTTATATAACTTAGCAATTTCTGTAGATAGTTTAAACAGTTTCACTGGAAGTGGAAGGGAAGTGGGAAGTGCGCACATTATCAAATCGGAGGTGGAAATGCGAACTAATCCAACGTTTGTCCATACGGGGTCAAACACTGGTAGAAATAAAAAAGTTTTGGGTTAGACTGTTAAAAGATTCTAATGAAGCATCAAATCGAAATAAGTTATATAACTTAGCAATTTCTGTAGATATTTTAAACAGTTTCACTTAGACTGTCTAAGATTTATAAGATTTATGAAGCAACAAGCCAAAAATTGTTGTAATACGCGTAGTGTAGTTCAAGATATAGGTCGAATTTCACAAATGTACAAATTAATAGTGTAGGTATAAACGAGGCGTTGTTTCTAGACATATTCCATTGCCATGTAGACGCCACATATTGCCAACGCTTTGTAAATAAGGCCTAGATTAAATGGCTTGGCAGAGCATAGTCTAGCCGCTTTAGTTAAGTTAATCAGGGGCCGGTTCCTGAAAGGCCGATTAACTAACCCTCGATCAGCGCCTAATCCCGGGTTAAAATTCGCTAATCGTAGGTTAGCTAACCGACGGATAACTCACCGTTATTGAAAGCCAAGTAATCCCCCGAATTACTAACCCTGGATTAAACGAGTGAAAAACTAGTTTGAGGAGCAAAATTCACACAGGGTACCCAGTATATCAACAGAAAGCAACTTAAATTTACCTTTGGTGATTTTATTTTCGCAGAAAAGCCCCAAAACACCTCTACATCACCTGTAATTACCTCCATTTCATGGCCAAAAAATTGTCATTTGCAGGATTCGAGTTGGTGCGTGACACTAGCCAGACAGATTCATTTCAAGTATAAATTTCATGTAACTTTCTGTCTGTCCCAGCACAATTTTCAAGTCAGCATCGCAACAAAGGTCACATAATAAAGCGAAATGTTAGGATATTTGATCCCTACATTGTTTTGTGTAACGTCTTTTTTGTCGACAACTTTATTTTATGAAGCTTTAGTTCTACTACAAAGTTTGGGAGGCCTGTGTTACGCCAACTAAACAGTGGGTTAGCGAGTTAACCCACCTCGCGAGCAGGGTTAGATTTTACCTCCAAACTGACCCAGAGTTAGCGCTAACCAGCGTTTCGGGAACGGAACTAATCTGGGGGTAAAAATCTAATCGTGAGTTAGGGCAAATTTAACCCTGGGTAAGCGCTAATCGGCTTTTCAGGAACCGGCTCCTGATAACGCGACGTTTGATAGCACGCCGTTAATTGCGCAAGAAATTGGATTATTGAGGGAGTCAAAACCCTACGGTTACTGTGGTCGAGCCTCGGCACTAGGACGAGGACGGTGCAACTGTGGCGCGCCTTTAGTGAGTGATATAAAGGAATAACCAAACACAACATGGTCTTTGTTATATCATATACCCAAAGATAGGGAGGTGAACAAATTCCCTTAAAAACATCTAGAAAAAAATTGGAACAACTGAAATATATGCCCCCCCCCCCCTTCCCCAAAGTATTTAATGGTCCGTCCCTTAATAATAATAATAATAATAATAATAATAATAATAATAATAATAATAATAATAATAATAATAATAAAAATAATAATAATAATAATAATAATAATAATAATAATAATAATAATAATAATAATAATAATAATAATAATCTTTATTGCCTTAGATAAATCAACATGTCTAAGTTTACAAAATGTAGGAGAAACCGATTATAAGTAAATGCGCTACATCAATTATATGTCACTATATTTAAAGACAAGCCTATTGACAAAAGTATTTTTGAATCGCTCTGAGTGAACCCTAGGATAAATCACATTTCTTTTTCTGAGGTTGTATTTTTGGTCTTTTTTCTTAGGCAGGATTTTGCTCAGAGGATATTCAGGTTGATCTAAGCGAGTACGATAAATCTTCTTATCTGCCTCCTCTAGAAGTTTACGGATGTTTACAATGTTTGAAATGTATTTCCTTTTAAAGCATCTCTCTAGGAAGTTCTGTATGTTTGTGAGATCCGAGTCTGAGGCACCAAAAACGGACAAGCCATAAGTGAAATTAGGAAGGACAATAGACTTAAAGAGGTGATCGAGTTCTTCTTGACAAATTCCTTCCTTTCTTAAAGATCTTAAAATCATATACAACAATACAACATCGTCTTTGTCATTTCTTCTACTTTTTAGCTCTTGTTCTTGGCGTCAACAGCCATATTTTCACGTGCTGATTTTTAATGAGTTTTAGTATAGCATGGTTTGCATAAGGTTGATTTAGAAAGCACGATTTAGTTATACTCGACTTCTACAACTCGAGTCGTAGAGCCTTTAAATCAGCGCGACTACGTACGAAAGTCGTAGAGTGTAATTCAGGGATACGACAAAATCGTGCTGTCTAAATCGGCCTTAGAAGATCGCAGTAGATCGAACAAGATCTGCGCAGGGTTTCCATATAATCGTACCGATCGTCTGCGACCATATGGAAATCAACCTATACAGAAACTCCATGACTGTATGATATCCCACACAACAAGTACCTGGACAAACGGGACTCAAGTCTGCGCGAAATTCGACACGCGCCCGGTTTCCTCTCGGGATCGGCAGAGCTAGCTTTAAGGGTGTTGGGCATTTATCTTAGTGCCGTTGCTAAGGAAACTTTGGAACGCTATAAATCCGCCAAATATTTGTGAAATAAAATGAATTTAGGCATGGCATAATTGTTTATCAATGTCTAAATTTTGATGACGTCATCAGGCGATGACGCCATCACATTGGCGTTACAACAGAAAAATTCTATAATCTTAACTGTTGAAGTATCTGCAATGATAAATGTAGCTCTATAACATTACAAAGTTGCGTATGCTTTTTCGATTCTTCCAAATAATAAATTTTTTGCACAATTTTTATTTTTATTTTTCCACTCTCATCTAAATGATTTTTTTTAAATATCGGAAAATCGATACGTAATTTCGTAAACGGCAACTAGGTGAATATTCTTTGCCTAAAAAATTGCGATCAGTCCACTCTTCTCAAAGATTATAGAGTTAGAAACGCAAACCGGAAGTAGAATTATCTACGCATGCGCAATTGTGTATTGCGATAACCCCTGGTTGGTTACAAATGCGAATATTGTGAAAAAAATTTGTAATCAAAATATCGACTATTCTCTCGCTTTTTAACAGTGAACTATGCATTGAAACAACTATTTTCTTGCTCAAATCCGCACTTGAGGTCGCCAAGTAGGTGCCCTAGTTGAAAAATCATGCTCGCCTATTTTTTGTTTTACAGTATTTGCTGTTTCATTACGTTTTTTTCGCCAGTTTCCGTGTTTGTTTTTGAAGCTAGGCATGTCGCGCGCACGTAAATTTTTTTCCCGCCATTCGATTTTCCCGCCTAAAAATGTTTAGTTCCCGGGGATAATCGCGCTCGCGCCCAACAACCGAAGCGCTAAGTGACGAGAAATGTCCCTGGTGGGTACAGAGGGTGACTCAACCACAATGTTGAAACTGAAAACCATTGGGGTTCAGAAGTAAACAGAATTTAATTGTAGAGTTTTTTTGACGTTCTTATAAAAAAGCGTGTATCTAATGAAAAAAGAGATTATAAAATTGTTTGCTCACATTGAGTTGGTAATGCCGTGTGAAATCATTACAATGTAAATTATATTCAAATTACTCAAAGTGAGCTGTTTTATCAAATCCACATGCTGCATGTACTTTAATTTCTGTTTTTTTTCTCTGTTCTAAACCGAAGCACTTTTTAAAATAAAATTCTAGCATAACACTGACACTGTACTTGGTTTATTGAATTAAGCAACCTGTCAATATTTCACCACCGTGTACTCGTCAAGTTAATGTTTAACTAGGACCGCTTGAATCCATTTTGACAATAAGTCTTCGCCTTATCCATCGTGTGTTTATATTACGGACGCTAATACCTCTTGGAGTGGCCATAGAACAGTGTATGCACCCCTGGTCGTTCTTTTCTTCCTAAAGCAAAGGTTAACTAACGTTAGATGACCCTAAGTACAACGGATAAGCGACGTAAAACATAAATACGCAATCTAGTCTCTTAACTGTTAGCTTTGTGTTTGCAAATCGGTGCTGACGTTAGGCAGAAAGAACGCGATGGAAACCGTCCTCAAAGTTCTCTTTTTCGTGTTCGGAGCTCTGCTTTGCTGCAGTCAGCCCTCCGTTGGACTCACGAGGGAGACGTGCTCTGGTAAGTGTGGAACCAACTTGTAGATAATCTAATTGTTATACTGGTGACGGCGGGGCGTGGAGAATAATGTATTCTTGTGGTGGGGAGCTGATAAAACAAAGAGTGAAGGATTCGTAATTTTAAACGGCGATAGAACCTTCCGTAACTTGCAAATAAATAATATGTTCTGATGCGACTAAAATGCGTGCATGTGCTAGGTCGCTTTGATAAATTATGGCCTAACGATGAAATGATATGCTTCTCTAAAGAGAGCGTGCACTTCTGATTATTTATAAAAGAGAAAGAGCTTAGTATTTTAGATTTAAGCACGCAATCGACGCGAGAAAAAAAGCGATGGTAGTGTGCACCGTACGCTTAATTAACAAAACAAAACATTATTTACAAGCTATCTAGCATGTAGCATCGTACAGGACTCGTGATTAGAAACTTCTGCTACGCCGTCTTACAAGTCATTGGAGTCATTTTCGAGAATGTTTTTATTGTCGAAAAACAAGTGTCGAGCAAATAAATCTTGTTTACGGAATAACCGTTGAATCAGCTAAACTTGCTGTTGATGCCAAGCGTTACTGCTCTTGTCTTGGGGTTACTGGGTGAATTGTCGACCACCAAAATCAAAACAAGGTCCTGCATGACCCTGGAGACTCATGTTTCACACAGCGTCATGATGGCCGTGATAACGAATACATGTTGAAACTATCACTTAGCTTGTTAGTACGCCTCCACGTAATTTCGTTATTCTAAAATTGGTCCTTAGCTTTCAATAGCGTTCAACGTTTCTTGTTGAAGTAGCCTGGTGAATTGAGACATCCACCCATTGATAAGACTATTTTGTTTGAATTCGAGAAATTACTGTTTTTTTTTATTCAATCCATTGAGTAAAACATTTTCACTTTCTAAAGCTTACTATAATATTTTCATTTTATTCGCTTAAGTTCCTAACCGTCATAATATGAAATGATAAAAAATCCTTTCACATTGGTTATACATTTATGTTAACTATTTGAAAAAAGTGCAGGATATGGGTAATAAGTATCAATATTGTCTCTCTTTCCTTGAACTTTCCGGGCAGCAATTGGGGAGGGACCGGGTATTGACAAATTTTGTAATGTTTTCCAGGAAATATCCATGAATAACCACCCATGAAGGGGGTCGGAGGTATGACCCCCCACCCCTCTGGAATCTCCAACCCCCTGGAAAAATAAATAAATACAGTAACTGCTAAGGAAAAAGGGCATTTTTGCCCCCCCCCCCCCCCCCTTCCCCTCTGGAAATTCCTGGGCGAGTAGTTGGATTTTCCTCCAGTTTTCCAAATGTCTTTGTGTTTGCACCCCAAAACGCACATACACACACGTACACGTAATCCCCCCATAAATATTAGGCACCTTTAACAAGGAAGACGACGACGGCTAGGACACGAGATCGGAAATGTGTTCACTCTTGGCGGTAGTTGCAATGGAATGAGCATAAGGGGGGGGGGCATAAGGGCTAGAAACAAACGATAATTAAGTAAGGACCTTACGCTACAGTAGCGAATGTTGAAGGAGTTAAAGGAGCTCTACTAAGTAATAAGGGCATATTATTATTGCTTTCAGCCTCCACGACAGATATTCCAATGTCTTGCTGTCCCACTGAAATGCTAGCGTTTTGCTGCCTTCCTATTGTAAGACCGTGTAACGAGACCCTTCAGCTCCAGCTTGCAGAGCTTATGGCAAACTTCTCAAGACTCGACGTGTCGTTTCCCCAGGTTCCCAGCTACCGGAAGCGACGGGATCTAACAGGTAAGAAAACCCCTTTCATTATGATAGCGACGGAATCTTTAATTGGGTAAGGAAACCCCACCCATTACGAGTCAACATATCGTCTCCCCTCTCTCCTTCCAGAGGTGCCAGATTACCCGAAAATAAGGAGTCAAATGTGAAAACCTCCATCGCTTGACCCTTCTGTAGCTATGCTTCATGATACCGATATTACTGCTTCATCCAATACGCCTAACTCTTTTTTTTGCGTCATGTCTCATTCAATACACCTAACTTCTTTTTGCTTTGTGTATTTCCTTCAATAAGCCTAACTCCTTCTCGCGTCATGTATTTCAGGAATTTCTAGAGGAAACACTTCCAGCGTAGACAAAATACCTGTGACAACCGGTGTCGGAGATCTGCCCAATTTAGGTGATTTCTCTAGCCTAACGGACTTCTTAGCGAGCAAAAACTCCTCCTCGAGTCAGCGCAAACCGTACTGTGTCCACCCAATGAATTCCTCCGCCTGCCTCAAGGGATTCTTTCTTGACAAAACATCACAGGCAGCAAAGCCATGCCCACCAGGTACTGAAAAATTCCCTGCTAGACAACAGGCTTTATTTCGTGTGACATCACTCCTCTCGTATGACATCACACCTCTCGTATGACATCACTCCTCTCGTATGACATCACTCCTCTCGTATGACATCACACCTCTCGTATGACATCACTCCTCTGGCATGACATCACTCCTCTCGTATGACACCACTCCTCTTGTTAGACATCACCCCTCTCGTATGACATCACTCCTCTCGTATGACATCACTCCTCTCGTATGACATCACTCCTCTCGTATGAGATCACTCCTCTCGTATGACATCACTCCTCTTGTATGACATCACTCCTCTCGTATGACATCACTCCTCTCGTAGGAGATCACTCCTCTTGTAGGACATCACTCCTCTCGTATGACATCACTCCTCTCGTATGACATCACTCCTCTCGTAGGAGATCACTCCTCTCGTAGGGCATCACTCCTCTCGTATGACATCACTCCTCTCGTAGGACATCAATCCTGTCATATGACATCATTCCTCTCATATGACATCACTTCTCCGTCCTTACTGAAAATATGCCCGAAAGACGTATAGAAATTGACGAGATAAGTTTAAGAGGATTTCACTGCTTGAATGTCGTGTTCAATAGAAAGATATATGCAACCATGGGTTCAGCCCTAGACTAGACGTTAGGTTTCTACTGCCCACAAACCTACTGACCAGATATTGTATGGTTACCTGTAGTTTTCTACTGCTCACAAGCCTACTGACCAGGCATTTTCCGGACCTTGTAGGTTTCTACTGCCCACAGGATCAGCTTTGCATCATACCTTGCCCTGAAGGCTCGCACTGTCAGACGGGAAGAGTGGTAGCAAGTACTGTAAGTTGTGTAATTAACATTAATATTGTAGTGAGGTGGAGAAAGGAAAAAAGGTTGGTGAGTGAGGTAGAGAGAAGATGAGAGGTGGGGAAGTGAGGCAGAGAGAGAAATAGGCTTGCTACGGGACGTAGTGACAGAAAGAGAGGTCTGGAAGTGAGGTAGTGAGAGGAAGGGTTGGGTTCTCCACTTTTTTTACCTCCACAAAAAACAATGGCGATATAAGCTGCGTTACGTGGTCTGACTCGAGATGAATGGCGGCTTCCTGTGCATTTTCATATCTCGTAATGGAAGCATCCACATTTACTACCCTCTCATGCCCTAAAACAATTTAACAAGATCTCGCCCCTGTTAGTAGTTAAAACTTATAAATGACAATGCATGTGTCCTTTTTTTACAGGATTCCTCGTCGTATGGATGCAGACAGGCTGGCTATTGTTGTGAGCCGTCCGGGAAAGTACCCATATATGACCCGGTTGATAATCAGTATATTTGTCCGGGATCACACCTACCCTCCCCCTGCAAGCAGGGATATTATTGTGCTAATGTCACCGAACGCGTTATCTGTCCCAAGGGGTCCTTTTGCCGAGAGGGGAGTACAACCCCCGAGCCTTGCCCGGTAAGTTACCGTAAATGCTGGTTTAGCGCCAAGTTCTTAATAGGAGCCCCACCCCCCTCATTAAGGTGCAAACTGTTAATAAAGCACCCCCTTTCAATAATAGCCTCCTTCCCCCTCAAAAGATTTAAGGGTGACCGAACATGCGGCTTAATCACCAGTAAGTTATTTTTGTCTTTTGCCAACAACGTGGACGTGTGTAGAACGTTTTATTAGAATTGCTCTTGTTCGATTCCGATGATTAGCTTGAAATTTAAAACCTAGTAAGTACCTGTATTGTATAAGCAGCTTTCTAATAACTGAGGTGGTATTTTTAGCTGCTCGCGGCGTCCGATTTTAAAAAGCTGTATCACAGGCCCGTACCCAGAGGGGGTGCAGGGGGTGCGAACGAACCCCACACACACACAACGGCCGAAGGTCGACTTTCGGTTCTCAATAGACGTGCTATTTGTAGACAAACTTATAAAGCATAAGCTAGATCACTCTGGTATGTAGCCAAATCCGACAATTAACATTCTGTGGCAATACTGTAAAGGCATAAAAAAATCCTTTTATGTTTTTTCGGGGTGTTCAGAGAACTCCCCCCGGAAAAATTAGGTCCACTTTTTCGGATTTCGCACCCCCCCCCCCTCCCCCAAGAAAAATCCTGGGTACGGGCCTGTATCATAACATAAATTCTCCGTCTTATCTGTAGCTACTCGCTTCATGTGAGGAGGGCGTGTCCGCTCCTGTCATCATGACAGCAGGGATTGCGTTACTCGTTCTCATCCTCGTCATTGCCATCGTCATCGTGGTGGGCTTCAAATATCGCCGACCAATCAGATTTTACAGCCAGCTTTACGTGGCGCGCTATTTGGCGCGAGAGAAGGAGGTGTTTCAGCTTGACAGCGGTCTAAGGTACAATGCCATGCGTCATGTTTCAGCTTGACAGCGGTCTAAGGTACAATGCCATGCGTCATGTTTCAGCTTGACAGAGGTCTAAGGTACAATGCCATGCGTCATGTTTATAGTTAAAACGTTTCGTGTTACGTCACTATAGACATGACGGAGAAAAAATTCTTAGTTGTCAATGTATGTGTTGATAAAGCCCAGTAATGGCTACTCTGCGTAACTGCTGTTCTTGGGTTATGAGGTGCGCGCGGTTATCGTAAATACAAATTTTCATTAGATGCGCTCATAAAAATTAAACCGTGCGCGCGTCATTGTCAGCAATATAATTAACGATTGAAATTTCGGAAATGAGAAATGATTTTAAAGGTTTTTTGCCAGCGGCAATGCGTTTCCTGTTAGCTTTTTTCATTCAGACCGCGTAAAGAAGTTTTTCCTATTTAAGAAATCAATGAGCAACCTTTCTCCATATGGATCCAAGCACCCTTTACTACGCGGATTAAAGAGTGTCAATCAACCACTCTTTTGTTATCATTTATCATTAAAAATGCAGGGGTTTATTCAAAATAACAATCCACGAATGAAGTCTGATACGTTATCGACGATATTTTTTAGAAAATATCTTGGTTACTTGTTTGAATTAGCCGATGGAAATGGACGCTTTTGTGACTCGGCATTGAGCGGGAGCATAAAATGGCGGCGTGGTTGGACTTATTTAATACTTCATTTTACTTGACAAACTTGTGTGTGACAAAAATTTCTAATACCCCAAATATTGGTAGGATAAAGCTATTGGCTGATTGGTTCAACTTTGTTCTTATAAGAATGGTTGCTGAAAGAGCAGCTGATGTAAAGACTCGAGCAGAGAAAATCGTGCCAAAGAACTATACTGTGGACATTACCTTCAAGGATCTCAACCTCAAACTCAACAGTGTAAGTATATTTTGATAATCTCAGTCTTACCTGAAGAAGTCTTATTAAAGACGAAAATTTGGAAGAGTCGAATACCAGTTTTTTATTTATTGTATTTTTTTAAGTATTGTATTTATTCTTCTGGTTCACGAACACGACAAGGGCCCCGAATGGTCTTTGGCGAGCACTTTCGAGCTTGCAAGCACCCAGTTTTTTTTTTATGCGAGACCGAGCATTTTCAGTTGTTGAATAAAACGAGCAGCGAGCACATCGAAAAATACAATGCGAGCACGGCGGAAGAAATGGGCGAGCATGCGAGCATTAGCCGAAAACTGCGAGCACATCGAAATTTCGGGGGACTATTCGGGGGCCTTACGACAATTTGGGCTTTTTGTATTTATTGGTGATCTCAGCTAAACCGGCGATGATGCATTCTTATTAATCAGTAATTTGTTTTGAAGTATAATCCATACCATATTTAAAAGAACGCGATTATTATCTTGCCTAGAGCTGTGTGCGTCGAGACTTTTGTCGTAAACTTGCAGGAATTTGTGGTTCTACGATTTGTCTTTTTCCCCTCTTTATTTCTTCTTCGCTTCTGTATTCCCGGTTCCGAGGATGCAATTTTGCTGGATACCATTTCGAAATAGTTGCCCAGACCCTGATGTTTTAGAATATCACAGGTTTACCGCGCGCGCTCGGTCTTAGACCATTTAAAAGAACACGACATCCATTGATCGATTTTAGGGGACGAAAAAAACGGTTCTAATGGGAGTGACAGGAAAGATCAAGTCAGGTGAAGTGACTGCCGTCATGGGACCCTCTGGTGCGGGCAAAACTACCTTCCTGAACACTCTCAGTGGCAAGGCGTACTACGGGGTAAGTCAACACGCTCAGTGGCAAGGCGTACTACGGGGTAAGTCAACACGCTCAGTGGCAAGGCGTACTACGGGGTAAGTCAACATGCTCAGTGGCAAGGCGTACTACGGGGTAAGTCAACGCGCTTAGTGGCAAGGCGTACTACGGGGTAAGGCAACACGCTCAGTGGCAAGGCGTCCTACGGGGTAAGTCAACATGCTCAGTGGCAAGGCGTACTACGGAGTAAGACAACAAGCTCAGTGGCAAGGCGTACTACGGAGTAAGTCAACGCGCTTAGTGGCAAGGCGTACTACGGGGTAAGTTAACATGTTTAGTGGCAAGGCGTACTACGGTGTAAGTCAACACGCTCAGTAGCAAGGCGTACTACGGGGTAAGTCAACAAGCTCAGTGGCAAGTCGTGCTAAGGGGTAAGCCAACACGCTCAGTGGCAAGGCGTACTACGGGGTGAGTTAACAAGCTCAGTGGCAAGCGTACTACGGAATAAGACAACACGCTCAGTGGCAAGGCGTACTACGGGGTAAGTGAACACGCTCAGTGGCAAGCGTACTACGGAATAAGACAACACACTCAGTGGCAAGGCGTACTACGGAGTAAGTCAACGCGCTTAGTGGCAAGGCGTACTACGGGGTAAGTTAACATGTTTAGTGGCAAGGCGTACTACGGTGTAAGACAACACTCTTAGTGGCAAGGCGTCCTACGGGGTAAGTCAACACGCTCAGTGGCAAGTCGTGCTAAGGGGTAAGCCAACACGCTCAGTGGCAAAATGTACTACGGGGTAAGTTAACACGCTCAGTGGCAAGCGTACTACGGAATAAGACAACACGCTCAGTGGCAAGGCGTACTACGGGGTAAGTCAACAAGCTTAGTGGCAAGGCGTACTACGGGGTAAGTCAACACTCTCAGTGGCAAGGCGTACTACGGGGTAAGTCAACAAGCTCAGTGGCAAGGCGTACTACGGAGTAAGACAACACTCTCAGTTGCAAGGCGTACTACGGAGTAAGTCAACGCGCTTAGTGGCAAGGCGTACTACGGGGTAAGTTAACATGTTTAGTGGCAAGGCGTACTACGGTGTAAGACAACACTCTGAGTGGCAAGGCGTCCTACGGGGTAAGACAACACGCTAAGTGGCAAGGCGTACTACGGGGTAAGTCAACACGCTCAGTGGCAAGGCGTACTACGGAGTAAGACAACACTCTCAGTTGCAAGGCGTACTACGGAGTAAGTCAACACTCTCAGTGGCAAGGCGTACTACGGGGTAAGTCAACAAGCTCAGTGGCAAGGCGTACTACGGAGTAAGACAACACTCTCAGTTGCAAGGCGTACTACGGAGTAAGTCAACGCGCTTAGTGGCAAGGCGTACTACGGGGTAAGTTAACATGTTTAGTGGCAAGGCGTACTACGGTGTAAGACAACACTCTGAGTGGCAAGGCGTCCTACGGGGTAAGTCAACACGCTCAGTAGCAAGGCGTACTACGGGGTAAGTCAACAAGCTCAGTGGCAAGCGTACTACGGAGTAAGACAACAAGCTCAGTGGCAAAACGTACTACTGACCGAAGTCTAACCTCTTAAGCTCGTACCACGGAAGAATTTGGCGCCACCCTCTTCTTTGGTTAGTTATCAATCATTTATCAAGCTAAAGTGTCGTACTTGTTTCTCATTAGACTCGCGGAGGTGAGATCTTCATCAATGGAAAGAAAGAGGATGACTTGGATATGTATCGTACCATAACAGGGTTCGTCCCTCAGGTATGTCAACTGATATAAAGTGAATCTTATGGACACAATACCCGGTACTCACGTTGGTTGACATGACGGAAAAACCTGGAAAATGCGCAATTCGGGATAGAGAAAGAAGAAACAATTTCTTACAATGGCTATAGGTTCCTTGTATTACGGACTGATTTTCAAAACACAAATATCGTGAGGCCGAAGTGCACATGACCAGATTTTGGCTTTTTATTTCCTTGATCATCCTTGCGCTATGTATGAGCTCAGGGACGAACAGCTCAAATTTAAATGACACTTTACAAAAATTCGCATCAATTTAAAAAAAAGTCGCACTTGATATTTTGTTTGCCATAAGTTACTAAGTACTCAGAAAAAATTTCTGCCTTATTCGATGTGAAATGGGCTTATTTGAAGCATCATGTCATGTTTTTCCGTCATGTCACGTTGGTTACTACAGGCAAAGCAAGAAAACTTTTTGTGAGGAAAGGCTTTTCAGATAGTGGAAATGCAATTGTCTTTCCCAAGTCAATTTAAGTCTGATATTTTTATAGAATTCTTAAAAGAAAAGTATTCGAGACTTTTCTTGTATTATCCGATGGAATTGTTCTGCGTGACTTGGCGTTCTTCGGATGCGTACAATGGCGGCGGCATGTCTAAGCTGGTACAATGTGCATTGGCAAAAGAAAAAGGGGCAACTAACCTAGTTAGTCAAAGCAAAGTTGATATAACAATTATATCTAATCAAAGCTTTGCTAATATAGCCATTATATCGCAAAACTATGTCGAAATAACCATTATATGTACTGTGATGGGCTTGGCCCTTTGTAGATTAAGATCTTTGCTTCTCTTCCTCGTTCTGTTATTGATCCATTTGTCCTTAGGAGGATGTCATGCATCGTAACCTGACGGTAAAGGAAGTGCTGAGGTACCAAGCGGAACTGAGGCTTTCTTCGATCGTCAAAAAAGCAATGAAGGAAGAGCGAATTCATCAGGTAAACGTCATTTTTTACCATTAAAATCTTGAAGTATTGGGTCGTAGCAGGGTAAACTATGTGGGGCTCCCCCAGATATCGGCCAAATGTCTCTAGTAAAGAATGCCTTTTTGTGCTTTTTTTTCTTTTTCATCTCACTGAATTGTTTCCCACAATTTTACGCCATATCCCTTTTGGACTCTAAAGGCCGATTTAGACAGCAAGATTTAGTAGTATGCGCCCTGCCTACGACAAGTCTTAGCCCTGAATTACACACTGCGACTTTCGTAGTCGAGCATGTCCTAGCGGATTGTAGGATGATTTACACTCTACAAATTGTAGGTGGTGTCGCATACAACTAAATCGTGCTGTCTAAATCAGATTTAACACAACCGTTTGGGTCTGGAGATTACAGTTGTTGTAAGAGATGCTTTAGTTGTTGTTGGCCTTGTCGTTTTTTTTTTTGTTGCTTTTGTTTATTTTGGTGCTGCTGTTGTTGTCTTTTTTGGTTGTTATTGCCGTTGCTGTTTTAGTGGTGGTTCTGGTTCTTTTTGCTAGTTGCTATTGTCGTTGGGACTTGAAGGACCCATAGTCATTATCATCTTATTTCGCAGATCATCGAGTTGCTGGAGCTCGAGAGGATCCAAGACTCACAAATTGGCGACGAGGCTAGTACGCAGTGAGTTGGCGACTAGGTTAGTGTGTAGTGCGTTTTCAATTTTTAGTCACAATATTTTTTACGTCAGACAAACCGTGGCATATCAGGCGGGCAGAGAAAAAGAGTAAATATCGGAATGGAACTGGTAGTGGATCCTACACTTCTTTTCCTCGACGAGCCAACAAGGTGATCATTCACGTTAAGTACAATGTAACCCGATAGTGCAAACCTGGGTAACTCAAATTTAATTTCCCTTGTTGTTTCGACCTAATTTTCCGTCATCTTTACTTGGCAAAATTTACTCCGAATTCGGATAACTCCCCGCTTAATTGAACTATTTTCCGTTTTCCTTGGCCACTTTTTGTTTTTCTTGTTAGTCAGATGGAAACGTTGATCGTTAATCTTATTTGGGTTCCATCCCACATTTATGGATAACAATACCATTTAAATGAGCAACTAATTATTTTAGCTCAGCCCGAAGCTTGAAGCCCATTTAACTCTGCAATTATTACTGTATGCCTTTAGTATTCGAGCTAGCGGGCTCTACTTTCTCCCTTGTGTACTTGATCATTATTACTGTAATCCTCTAGGGTTCGAGTAAGCGGGTTCTACGGTATTGTTGTTTTGGATTTAAGGTGATACCCCTCTTATTTGCCCTTACAGTGGTCTCGACAGTACCTCTAGTCTGTCTGTGTTGAACGCGCTACGCGCAGTTGCTGAGAGAGGCCGACTCACCATTGTCTGTGTTATCCATCAGCCACGTTTTGAGATCTTCCGTAAGTTGCACTCTTCGCATATCAGCGTGAAAAGTAGTATGACCAACTGTGCTTAGCGTGCGATATCGCAGAGTTCCTCATGCAGCTTAACACAAAGGCACTATAACTGCAGACCTTGTCAATGCTATCGCGTCTTTTCCATATGTGACCTCGTCGCTGCTATCGCATATCTTCTATGTTACACAATCTTCTGTTTCCGTTTTATGTTTCACACCTTTTTTTTCTGTTTCCTAGGCGTGTTTCACACCTTTCTCTCTATGTTTCCTAGGCATGTTTCACACCTTTCTCTCTATGTTTCCTAGGTATGTTTCACTTTTTTGTCTCTGTGTTTCCTAGGCATCTTCCACACCTTTCCCTCTGTTTCCTAGGCATGTTTCACACCTTTCTCCTTATGTTTCCTAGGCATGTTTAACACCTCTCTCTCGTGTTTCCTAGGCATGTTTCACACCTCTCTCTCTGTTTCCTAGGCATGTTTCACACCTTTCTCTCTATGTTTCCTAGGCATGTTTCACACCTTTCTCCCTATGTTTCCTAGGCATGTTTCACACCTTTTAACTCTATATTTCCAAGGCAGGTTTCACACCTTTCTCTCTATGTTCCCTAGGCATGTTTCAAACCTTTCCCTCTCTCTGTTTCCTAGGCATGTTTCACACCTTTCTATGTTTCTTAGGCATGTTCCATACCTTTCTCTCTATTTTTCCTAGGCATGTTTCACAACCTTCTATTCCTGGGTCCTGGTGGCCGCACTGTTTTCCAAGGTTCTGTTGACAAGGCGGAGGAATACTTCCAGCGTTTGGGATTCGAGAAGCCTCTAAACGTGAACCCCGCAGACTTCTACATGGACGTGATTGGAGGGTTGTACGTCAAGGATAACTTTTCGCCTACACAACTTTTTGATGAATGGGAAACGTAAGTTAAATCTTTGCATTCCCAGATGATCGCGTATTAGACATTCAATTGTAAGGAAAAGCTTTTATAGCCGCTGAGAGCTTTGTCACGCAAGCTCACTTATACAGTAGCTCTGTCACGCAAATTCACGTGGCTCCGTAACTCAAGCTCACGTGACTCTGTCACGTGCCTTGTTCACGCATATAGCGTGACAAGGTCACGCTAAAGATGAGGTTATACGATCCAGCTTTTTGCATTGGTCTTTGATGTAATATGATACCAAACACGACTTTTCGCACCGAGTTTGCTTGGTAACGCGTTTTGAGTTTTTGAGATCATTTTGAAAATGTTTAAAGAAAAAGGCGAATTTTAAGAAAGTATCGTGTAACTTGGCACGCCAACTTAAATGCAGCATCGTTGCGCGAAACTTTGCTAAAAAGTATATAACATTAACTTTTATAAACAGGACGCCTTATTTTCTCTAAATTCTTAACAACTTATAACGAAATATAGATAAGAAGCCGCTTTTTATTTACCTTTAGACGTTTTGTCTGAGTTAGCTCATAGAGCCCTTTGAATAGTTTTTATCTCATTTATTTCAAAGTTACCAAACCGAGCGCGATGCGGCACCCTCCCCTCCCTCAGAGGATGCGTCACTAAGCAACGGGATATCAGATCAGCCAGGACCAGTTGCACCGTCATCAGCTACCGAGGGCGTGGAGCTTGTGAGCTTCAAACAGCAGGCGGCTACGAGTGACTCCACCCTGGTTCTAGTCCAGGCATCATTACCCAGTGGTGAGCGTACTTGGTCCAGTTTCATTCTTTTTTGTCCAATTTTTATCCCATTTTTAAATTCATACTAATTAAATTTTGACACAGGTGCGTAGCCAGGGGGGGGGGGGGTGGTAGGCCCCTTCTTCTAGCAGCCAAAAATACAGTAAATGCATGAGACATTATCTAGAATACTAAAGAAAATGCCTTGTAAGGACACTTGAAATGACGTGATGAGTAATAAAACTTTCATGATAGATTATCTTAATTGCAAGAATTTGCTTTTGATTCTGATAGAATTCAAACAGAGAAAGATGGCCAACGTGTTTGCACAGTTGTTGACGTTCTACAAGCGCGAAAACAGGCTTCTGTTCAGGATCTTCAAGTCGCTGTTATTGGATCAAATGATGGTGCTAGTCGCGGGACTCTTACTCGGGGCGCTAAACATGGAGGTTGGTGCATTAGTAGATGATGTTGATGACGATGATGCTGATGGCGCTGAATGCTTTGAATAAAAGTCCGTGTTTGTGGTGATTATCATGACGATTGTAATAATGATAATGGTTAAATGATAATGATTATTATTTAGAGGATGACGATGCAGGCCCATAGCAATATTTTAAAAAATTATAAAGATGACTAGTAGGGGTGGGGCTTTGCCCTCCCCAATATTTTCTTAATGTTTCTGTATGTGCCCTCCTCCCCTCCCTCTTGTAGGTATCGCTTCAAAGATTCTTCCAGCTTCAAACCATCAGCAGCATGGCGTTGGGGATGACCGCTATATTACCGTCGCTCAGATGTTTTGGCAACAACAGGACGACATTTTGGAGGTAGGTCTTCAAACCGAAACTAGATACCCTCATAAATAACAATATAGTAGAGACTTTGGCAGCGACAACGGCAACGCGAACGGCGACGGCAGAAAACAGAATTCAAAGAGCCAGACGTGAAATTTTCTCGAAATAGATTTGGTCTGATATACATTTTAGCAGAGTCCTTCAAACGACGACGGAAAAGTATGCGCTGAAACATTGAAACAGTTTTTTGGGAATACATTAACGAGTGAATTTTATCAAAACAAGTTTAAAATTGAGCGCAAAGCATGAAAGCTTTTTTTGGATCAAGTTCTCCCTGCAGTCGCAGTCGTCGTTGCTTAAAGTCCCTTGTATAGATAGGGAGCTGGCGTTTTTACAATTAGCATAAAAACTACCGACAATTGCAAATCTACTGTGTATTGAATGCAGCAATAAGCCCTTGCACCAGGGTTTACTAAAGTGTGTTCTTGTTTGGCTGCAGGGAGGCCGCTTCTGGTGTCAACCGATTCAGCTATTTCCTCGCGGTCGATATTGCGCAGGTGCCAATCATGTTGATAAGCCCGCTGGTCTATTTGAGCCTGCTGTATGCGCTCGCCATCCCCCGTGGTAAGTAAAAATGAAAGGCCCGTACCCAAAAAAACAATATTTCACGCCTCGGCCTGCCATCAATTGTTTGTACGAAGCTTAGCCATAATTGATTTTTCTCAGGTCAGTTTATTTACCACTACGCATCGACAGTTGGAGCGTGGTTTGCCTGTGTGGGTAGTGGCTACCTGATCTCGATCGTGTTCAATACGCGCAACGCACAGATGGCATCCGTGATATACACTCTTGTTAACTCATTACTCGCCGGTGAGTTGAACTGACTCGCTACTTGCATTATAAACGATGCTCATGTTTACTCGATACCAACAGGTACGTTTTACTCGACCCCCTAACTCGTAACTCCCTGATGAGTTGTGGCAATTCTCAAAACACGCCACTAAAAAAAAAAGCTTGTTATTTGGTTACCCACCGGTACGTTCTACCAGGCGCGTACACAGGGGGGGGGGGGGGGGGGGGGGGGTGCGCGCGCACCCCTCCCCCTTGGCGGCAAAAAAATGTGTCATTTTTTAATTACTACGTATGCTTTTTCCATATGAGACCTATGACTGCTCCGCCCCCCCTCCCCCTCCCCAGCATATCCTTGGTAAGCGCCTGTTCTGCTAAGCATTCTAATTCGTAACTCAAGGGTAGATTGCAATATCGTGCTTCATCATGCTGCTTTGGTGCCCGCCAATGAAAGTTATGCTATTTTTTGCTCGCCTGTAAGTTTTACTATAATCCCATTCTTGGCAGGCTCTAACCCTTCGCTTTGCGATCTGGATGATTTCACGTTCGTCGGCCCCGCCCTCTACAACCTGTCCTACGCTCGGTGGTACATGGAGTCGCTATTTGAAGTAGAAGCCAACAGATACCCTCGTGTGTTGTCCCCATTGGTGTACGGGGTGGCGGCAATCAATGGGTACACCTTACAGGAGTACGGATTCTGTCTGACGATGATGTTTGTCATTGGGATAGGGGTACGCATCATCGCATTTGCCTTGTTGTGTTTATTGGATAGAGGAAAACAGAAATGATTAAATGACTTGCAACCAAATCAGGTGGCACAATTGTTTTAGGTTTATTTGCATAATCGGGATATTTAATCATTTTGGAAAATATATTCACCCTTGTCTCCGTTAATTTTTTTTTCTCTGCAATAGAATACAGGTTTTTATAGGTCGATTTGATTGCGCAACAATTGATTTATTTCGTGTTACTTATATGTACATCTCATTCGCATGGAATTTCCTTGGCACTAAAACATTCATTATAATAACCTTGGCAATCAGTGGAAAATATTTTATCTTTTGTGAGGTAAACTTACATCGTTTATGATGTGGAATGCCATAAGGAATTATGAAAGATGTTAATATCTCACTTTGTACTACTATACATATTTATAAATGTAATAAAATATCGATAACTAAATGCCTTCCACCTCCATTATTTGATAAGGTCATTTTTTTTTTATTATGTAGTACTAATAATATTATGTTCCGCAAATCAAGTGCTTATTACACCGAATTCCCATTGCTTATAGAATAGTTTTCCAAAGTCAAGTGCTAATTACATCGAATTCCTATTGATAATAAAAAAAAGTTTCCCAAATGAAAATTCATTTCGCGCCAGGAACCACACCACCTGCGTGGTCACAAAGCTCAGCTCTGCGCTATGCATCACGGGAAGGATGAGCATTTCGTAAAGGCTGCTTTAGATAGCATGATTTAGTCATATGCGACCTGCCTACGACATGTCTTAGCCCTGACTTACAGACTACCATTTTTTAATCGAGCATCGTAGCGGAGTCGTAAGCTGATTTACACAATACGACTCGAGTTGTAGAAGTGTCGCATACAACTAAATCGTGCTGTTTAAATCAGCCATAAGACGTCACCATCTCCAAAAGTCCTTCCCTACGCTTTGATAAGGCTCACTTGTATTAATCAGTTCCTTCCTTCCAGTGCCGTGCATATGAAATTTCACTAGACCCCAAAGTAGTAAAAAAGTAAAGTAGTAAACACAATACATGTGCCTGGAATTGAAATATTAACTTCAACAGTTGAATATGGTAACAAAGTAGACACCCGCTACTTGTATATATTAATACAAAACGCACCGCTACTTGAATATGGGAATGAAGAAGAATCTGCTTGTGGGGTACAGGGAGGAAAGTTACTTGGGGGCTCGAGTTCTAGTTATTCGAGTTGGTATAAGCGGGGAGTTCGAGTTTTCCGAGTTCTTGTTAATGGGGAGTTCGAGTTATCCGAGTTCATGTTAATGTGGATTTCGAGACATCCGAGTTTGTTATAGCGGGAAATTCATGTTATCAGAGTTCTTGTTAATGGGGAGCTCGAGTTATCCGGGCATAAATGACTGAAAGTAAGGTCCGAATCCAAGGACAATCAAACAAAGTTCGAGTTATACAAGTTCGAGTTACTGCCTCATCTCTGTGTGTTTATTGCATTTTGAATATGGTCCACTTAATGTAGAAATCTAGCTTTTACAGGCCTATATACAATTCGACTGACCCGTTAAGGATTTTGTGGACCAGCAGTTTATGGCATCTCTCATGCCCAAACCAATACTCCGTGGTTGAATTTAGCGAATCTGTGCAAAAGAAGGATTCCTGCATAGGGTCATAATAACCAAACGCCTCCCACCAAGAGACCATCATGGTCTCTTGCTCCCACTTATTAGACACATATTCGGATGGCTGCATATCACAGCCTGGAGCGGAAAAAAAAAATGCAAATGCCATTCAGCCCTCTTTTGCCGGAGAAACAAGGTACAGTCCCAGCACGTATGGCCATTTCTATGTTCACGTACGTCGCGTGTCTACAGGCGGCAATACTCTTCTCCTCAATGATGTTCCACGCTGACAGTCGTCCCTCGAGGTAGTCTCGATCTGTTACCTTCTCCCTCGTTAGGAACTTGCATGTGACTCGGTACGACACCGCTGTGGTTTTGACCGCTTGCATGCGGTCTCTCGCTAGTCGGTACCTCAAGTGATTTCCGGGTGCCTCTTCATTGACTGAATAGTCATCCAAGTAGGACTTCCTTTGGAATTCCATGTTATGCTTACTCGCATATGATTCAATCAAAGTCCATGCTTTTTTGGGAAGCTCAAAATCACAGTATACCTTGAATTCCGTCTCAGTGTTGCTCCTAAGTAGCGTATAGACACCCCTTAGTGGATTGGACGAGTTGTAGATGTCAAGGCACGGCCGGAAGGACCGCTGACAACGATCCCCGGTAGCATTACGTGGGCAGGCGCAGAAGTTCCACCATTGAGGCATGGGTTTGAGCAGAGGCTCATAAGTAGGGGCAATCAACTTCCCCATATTCTGGTACTATATAGGTGTCACGGCGTTTCCTAGGATCAGGCTATTTTTAGACGCGCGGATTAGCCAATCAGATGACAGGGCGGAAAAATTGACTTTGTCTCTGTCTCAAGGAATCCAAAATGGCGGGCGAGAAGGGGGAAAACAACCCTTGCTTTTCGAAGTCTTCCTACATCGTCATATGCCTCCTAATTTCTGAACCCTTTTAGCCACAGAGAAAAAACCATTTTCTCACTAGCCTTGGACTATTTATTTCTCCATAAGTGGACTCAAACTTTGTTTCGTTTTTCTTGCTCTTGCAAAAAATAAGTGATCACTTGTATCGATCTATATAGCTGAGAGGCGATATTATCGTTCATAAGGTGCTAACTAACTAACTATAGCCTGCGTGCAGCCGGAAATGGTTGGACTTTTATGACTGCACGCAGGCTAACTAACAATAGTGTAAGAAGTAACATACGGACGTTTATGTCTTGATTTTGTTAAATATTTTTATTAAACAAGCTCTTCAAAGAAATATCAATGCAAAAGTATACTAACATAAAAGGCAACCTCAATATGGATATTTGTGTCTTTGTAATTTCTATTTCCATTTAATTAAAAAATTTATACTTGTTATTTATGATCTGGAATACTTTGTTCAAATTTGAAGAAAGGATAGAGAGGATGTGTATTATAGTAAATATCGACTGAAGTCGTTTCTAATGTGACCTCTTGGCTGACCAGAAACTATAATACGTTTTAAAATCATTACAAAAAATGCAAGGAAGGTATAAAAGCATGCATATTGTTGAGTATGTAGGAAGGTGTGAATGAACCTTTATTTAGTATATAATCAACGAGCCTGTTCATACAGCTGGAGAACACTCTGGCCGGCTCAGTAACCGCGCTCCCGCACAGGGTACCCAACGTGTGGTACACAACATATATGACATTCCCCCCCTCTTCTAAGGAAGCTGTTGGGTCGGGGGTAGCCTAACTAACGAAGTAACGTGTCCGATTATAAGTTCAGCCTGTCTGGCGCTACGCCCTTGTTCGCGCGTGACGACCTCCTAGGCATGTCCGGCTCTCCCGCATCCTCGGGAACTTCCTCACTGATCGTCGGTGGATTTTGCTGTCTTGTTGTTTGAGGGGGATTTAATGTTTCTGTAGCGTCGCCATCTTCCTCTGTGCAGCTGAGTGGCTCAGCTGCTGGCGTGGTCATCGGAAGTAGCTGGTGATCTCGGTGAGACATGCTATCTTGATAAGGAGGTGCGGTTCTTTCGCAGAGCTGGTCTGCATGACGTCGAACGTGTTGTTGGGGGAACTTGTCTGGCTGTACTTCGTACATCACATTCCCGATCTTTGTTGTTACGCACCCTGGAGACCACTTCCCCCCAGAGACGCTGAAGTCTCGATACCATACCTTGTGGCCAATGGTGAAGCATCGTGACGGCTGTGATAGTGCAGGTGTCGTCTTAGGAGATGCTGGTCTGTATGGCGACAACAAATCTAAACGTGTGCACAGGTTTCTTCCCAACATCAGTTTGGCCGGTGTTTGCTGGGTAGTTGCATTAGAGGTGTTGCGCTGTTTCAAGAGGAAGTCGGCAATGATCTGCGATGGAGTGGTCATTAGATGACCTGTATTGGATATTATACGAGTATGCCTATAACTTGGTGGCCCATCGTTGCATGCGCATGGCTGCTATGCGAGGGATTCCTCTCTTTGGGCCCAGTATGGCCATGAGTGGCTGGTGGTCCGTTCTGAGGGTGAAGTTGCGTCCGTAGAGGTAGATATGATATCTGGTAACGCCAAAGACTATGGAGAGGGCTTCTTTGTCGATCTGTGCGTAGTTCTTCTCGCTGCTGTTCATTGTTCGCGAGGCAAACGCGATGGGACGCTCTGTTCCATCGGGGATTTGGTGCGACAGAACAGCGCCCAGGCCGTATGACGACGCATCACAGTCGAGTATGATTGGGAGATCTGGGTTATAGGGTACCAGCACGTTGTCAACTGTGATCATTGATTTGACATTGGTGAAAGCTTTCTGGCATTTGGCACTCCAGCACCACTTGGTGTCCTTCTTCAGCAGTTGATGAAGAGGTTGTAAGACCTGTGATAGGTTGGGTAGAAACTTCTGGTAGTAGTTTACCAGGCCTAAGAACGGACAGAGCTGGGTTACATCCTGAGGTGATGGTGACTGCTTTTTCTAGGGTTAAATCGCGCTCGCACAGCAATCTCTTAGAAATAGATTCATTTGCTAAACCACAAACAAATCGATCGCGGAGGGCCTGGGGAAGAAATTCCCCAAAATTACAATGTTTAGTCATTTGTTTCAATGTGGCCACAAATGCGTTGATATCTTCGCAAGCGCTTAATTTCTTTGGTGGAATTTGTAACGCTCTGCAATTTCGAGCGGGGGTGGTGATAAATGACCCTCAAGAATTTCTATGATCTCTTGGTATGTTTTGTCCTTGGGTTTTCTGGGTGAGGTCAGACCTCGTAACAGATTGTAGGTTTTGGGACCGATTAAACTAAGTAGCGAGGCTGTCTTTTTGTCTTCATTTATGTTGTTAGCATCAAAGAATAGCTCTAACCGTTCAACGTAACAAGTGAATGTTTCTGTGGCCTCGTCAAACAGCTGCATGTTGCCTATCGTATGACTGGCAGCCATCCTGAATTCCGTAAGATTTGATCGAGGAGTAAATGCAGGAATTGCAGTGTTTACTTACGATCCTTTGGTCGTTGAGTCCTTCACCAGCTCGTCGCCAGTTGTTGAGTATGTAGGAAGGTGTGAATGAACCTTTATTTAGCATATAATCAACGAGCCTGTTCATACAGCTGGAGAACACTCTGGCCGGCTCAGTAACCGCGCTCCCGCACAGGGTACCCAACGTGTGGTACACAACATATATGACACATATAATGTAAGACTTGCCACCATTATAGTAATGCACTTTAGTCCTTGTTAAATCTTTCAGAAAAGCTCTTGTGTAGAAGACTATTCTGCCACTCAAACAGTCTATTATTTCCCTGTAATAATAGTCTGTTATTTCGCTGTATTAGATAATTATATGCAATGATAAGGAAAATATCCTGAAGTTTTTCTTTTAATGATATCTGCTATATTCATGAATGTGTTTTGCTACTCAAAAAGCTTTATTGTTGACTTTTGTTTACTGTGAAATAACTTAGTTTATACAACTCCCTATTATAATTATCATTTTTTCACTTAATTATTATTGAAGTTGTTCATATTAGCTGCAAACATGCTACTCTATTAAAAACTGCAGGTATTGGCCTGCCAAAATATAGTGTATTAGAAAGCACCTCTGAATGGTGTCAACAAATTTTCTTTTTAAGTCTGTATTTGTCCCTAACTGTTGACACAGTCCACAAGATCCAGCAGGATAGAAGTTGTCAAGTGGTTTTCTTCCTGTGCTTATTTGGCCCATTTTGTGTACATTCATTTTGGCATGGTGTTAACACAACGTCTAAGTATCTGACATTTTTTGGTGCAAGGCCAGATTTTTCTCTTCACAGACTGAAGCAGGGCACCTACAAATCAAAGCTTGTAAATCCTGGTTATCAAAGTCATAGTATGAAATATGTCCAAGCTATTGACTTCTGCCTTGATTCTCAACATCTTATCAAACCAGGAAATAATAGCCACAAACTGGGTATTTTTAGAAGCTAAGTCAAGGGAGTTGGTAGCTATATAGGGTGAATATGTTTACCTAATGTTGTTATGGGAGGGCTTCACAGAGCTCTTGGTCAAATATTATTTGACCCATTCGAACAAAAATGGAATGTCAGAACAGCTATTACTTTCTAGGCACGTGCACTAAAAAAAAATTAACAATTTATATTGTAACTTTATTAGCACCATCTACATTGATCATGACATTTCTATATCCTTCCTCTAAAAATTATTTTTCGTTGTAAATCCTTTCGGTTGATTGGCTTGCTAAGGCTTGGCCATATGAGATGCTTTCACCACTTCCAAATCTTAGGACACTAAAAATGGACTCCAGAGTGCTACCACTGACACGAAATGAATGGACTGATGAAATAATCATCATAATCATCACACAATTGGCACAATGATAAAGAACCATTCAGCAAACTAAAGGAAACCAAGGATAACAATCCATAGATCCCATGTCTATATACAAAAAAAAAGGTTATGTCAGTCTGAGAAAAAATCTTATGATATTTGATAAGGGGTCCAAGCACCAGGAGTCCATTTCCCCAAGTGATCCACAATATTTCAAGAGCCTGAAACTGTTTGAGTGACAGCATCATCTTTCCATCAATAACTTTTTTGAAAGATTGTACAAGGGCCATTACTTTAATGATGGCAAGTCTTACTACAGGCCAGGATATTAGATATGCATGCTTTTATACACTCCTGGCCTTTTTTTCCAATGATTTTAAATCTTATTATGATTTCTGGACAGCCAAGAGGTCAGTCAAAAGAAAGTCAAATTTGAACAAATGAAGATACCGTTAGTATGTAATACTTTAAGTATTCATAACAGATTATAAGTTAAAGTCACAATTATCAATTTTTCATATGGTGCACGATTTAGGGGACGAAATTCCCGTGGCTTCGTGTGTCAGGTCCTGACACCCTGACAATGTCAAGGCGCATGCGCAAGCATTTAGAAATGGCCTCCCCATAATCGGATCAAGTGTTACGAACAGGCGGAAACTTGCCATCGATTACTAGAGTGAGTATAATTTGAAGGAAAGGTATGTTTACCTCTCCAGGAGCTCTATTCGCTAAGTAATTTTTATTATGAACTCAGCATCAACGTCAACATCCTTTTTCAAACACGTAACTTTGTCACTTCTTTGACTTCTGTCAAAGTAACTATGCTTCTGTATTAAAAAAATATGATCCGTATTATTTTTTTAGGATTCTGTAATTTTAGACCTTTGATTGTACGGTATTTGTTTGGTAAAATTTTAATATTTGAGAAAACGTCTAGCCAGCAATAGCCTTATGTTCAATGTAACTTACAATGTATGCTCCCTTTACCCATTCCACTGGGTTTGTTTCCGTGATTCCTGGGGATCGTATTGGGTCTCGGAACCGGTTAGGGACTTTTAAGGATCTCTTGGCCGGAGTCCTTATGCGATAATTTCGGATACTCTAAAACCTGGAGTCTTATGCTATTTGTATGAAAAATTTTTTTGTTGAATCCTGTTAGCCCGAGGGGTTTGAAATCACAACTTTGAAAGAGACTTTAAGCGTCACTTAGTGGTTCATGCCAATTAATAACTCTTTGTGTTTGATATAATTGACGTGCTCTGCCACATCATGTGTAGGAAGATTTATGTGTTGGAATGCTAATCGTCAGGGACTAATTTATACAATTACATACACTTTTATCTATCACTGCTCCGAATGGCTATGCTTAGGGAAAGTCACCAAGCACGACAGCTTGATCGACTAAAAGTTATTTTAATCATTAGAAATAACTATAAAAAGAAAACAAGGAGAGCCGGCCCAGATCAGTGTGAACACTTCAGCAAACTTTGCCAGATTTTGCCCGGGTCCGTCTGAACAGGTGTTCCAGGTACAGTATTCGTGCGTACAAATATTCGTCCGGATCCGTGCGAACAGGGTCTAAAGGTCTGGAATTTCAATTTTTTTCTGGGGAGAACCCCAGACCCCCTCTAAAATAGATAATGAATGTGATACGCCTTCTGCTTGCACTTTCATGATTTTCGTTTGGCTGGCGTTGAAAGTCATTATCCCTTAAAGGGTGACATTTTTATCAATATTCTCACTGTGGACACTCTCTAATAATTGTGTGCTTTATTTTATTCTGTTGTTCTCTGTGTATTTAATGCACTCAAAGTTTCTTTTCGGTCAGTTGGCAGAAGTCTTGTTGAGGAACGTTTTTCATTTTTGCGCCCACCCTCCTCCCTGGTGGAAGTTTTGTCATTTACTCTATGGTATCAGTTGCATGCTAACAGTCACACCTCTTATTCCATATCTTAACCTACTCAACTTAGGATAGTAGGTCTGCAGTGATGATATGGTACTGCAAATGCCCATTCATGTCAATGCCCTCCTCCCTAATAACTTTTTAGATTGGTGGTATGAAAAGATGTTTAAATAAGATTTCAGTTTGAAAGGAGCCCCCCCCCATAAATAATGACTCTTCCCTAAGTTATATCTCATCAAACTTTGTTTTAATCTTGACTAGTTTCTTTTAAAAAAAAATTAGGCACTATTTTCTACCACATTTCGATTATTTCTTGGTTAGAACATGTAAATCAGAGTAGATAGTCTATCGAGTATAACCCCCATAAAATTTCAAACTGTTTACAAAAAAAAACAGTCAACAATAACACAAGTGTCTCCACATAAATTGTTTTTATTATTATATATACCAGCATTCTATATTACAACCATAGTTGTCTGAGCTAATTCATATTAAAATGTAATATATATATATATATATATATATATATATATATATATATATATATATATATATATATATATATATATATATATATAGGGAAACCTATGTAGTTTGTATTTTTTCAGGGGTGATGAGTGGGCATGATGAGTGGGCAACCACGAAACAGACCTGTAGGGAAACCTATGTAGTTTGTATTTTTTTCAAACCAACACTATACACCGCTCTACTTTCGAGTATTGAGCACTTTCTATGAAAGCCTTCAACCATCATTTTATATATATATATATATATATATATATATATATATATATGAAAAATAAGTCACTATTCAAAAAGTCAGAGTAAAGCTCAGCTAGAGTATCTGTTGTGTCATTCTTTGTATGCCCATTTGTATTTTCTTTTTTTATTAAATATAAACAGTATGTAGGACAACTTAACCATTCATCAGCTTTATGACTAGTGTATCCTATGAAGCTAATTCATCTTAATTTTACATAATGCCCAAATCTAGGTAAATGACAAGTCTCCATTTAAAAAGTCATTATATAGGTCTTCTAGACTATCTTGTGTGTCCTTTTTGTCACTATTGTATCTTAGGGTAACTTTTTTCCCCTTGCTTCTGTATGATTTAGGTCATGGTAGATTTTACTCATCCCTAGTTGTCAGGAGTGTCAGGACCTCTACAGACAAACTAGGTCATGGTAGTTTTTACTCATCCCTAGTTGTCAGGAGTGTCAGGGATGTCAGGACATCTACAGACAAACTAAGTAGATTTTATTGAGCCTAGTTGTCAGGAGTGTCAGGGGTATCAGGACCTCTACAGACAAACTAAGTAGATTTTATTGAGCCTTGTTGTCAGGAGTGTCAGGGGTGTCAGGACCTCTACAGATAAACTAGGTAATGGTAGATTTTACTCATCCCTAGTTGTCAGGAGTGTCAGGGATGTCAGGACCTCTACAGACAAACTAGGTCATGGTAGTTTTTACTCATCCCTAGTTGTCAGGAGTGTCAGGGATGTCAGGACCTCTACAGACAAACTAGGTAGATTTTATTGAGCCTAGTTGTCAGGGGTGTCAGGACCTCCACAGACAAACTAGGTAGATTTTAGTGAGCCTAGTTGTCAGGGGTGTCAGGACCTCTACAAGACAAACTAGGTAGATTTTATTGAGCCTAGTTGTCAGGGGTGTCAGGACTTCTACAGACAAACTAGGTAGATTTTAGTCATCCCTAGTTGTCAGGAGTGTCAGGACCTCTACAAGACAAACTAGGTAGATTTTATTGAGCCTTGTTGTCAGGGGTGTCAGGACTTCTACAGACAAACTAGGTAGATTTTAGTCATCCCTAGTTGTCAGGGGTGTCAGGACCTCTACAGACAAACTAGGTAGATTTTATTGAGCCTAGTTGTCAAGAGTGTCAGGGGTGTCAGGACCTCTACAGACAAACTTGGTAGATTTTATTGAGCCTAGTTGTCAGGGGTGTCAGGACCTCTACAGACAAACTAGGTAGATTTTATTGAGCCTAGTTGTCAGGGGTGTCAGGACTTCTACAGACAAACTAGGTAGATTTTACTCATCCCTAGTTGTCAGGAGTGTCAGGGGTGTCAGGACCTCTACAGATAAACTAGGTAATGGTAGTTTTTACTCACCCCTAGTTGCCAGGAGTGTCAGCATCTCTACAAAAAAAACTATTAGATTTCACTCAGCATTATATAAAAAAAACTTAAGCAAACTCATATGCCTATTTTATTATGGCAAATTGATTACAAAATGTTTAAAGTGCACAGAGTTCATGTTAACTGTATACCTTAATAACGTTATCGTACCTCCAAGTGATATCCGGAATTTGATACAAGTTTCTGATAGCAAAAGCTAGTATACTTCCTTGACGTTCTTACGGGTTTCCTGTGGTGTTAAGGGTTCCCTGTGAAAGATCGCCTCAAAAAAGCTTCTGTTCACCAACCAACCCCAACCATTTTTTTTTTAAGAAAATTACTGAAATGAAGGTGTCAGGGTGTCAGGACTGACAAACAAGAATAAGGAGAAAACTGTTTCCTAAATCTTGCATGGTATCCAATTTTTGAATTAAGCTTAAAAATGGAAACAAAAAAAGACACACATGTAATGCGTTTTATGTTAGTATACTTTTACATGGTTATTATTTTTTTTAATTTCCTGACAGATCAGGGAAAGTTGAGTCCAGTGCAGGTCATGAGTGTTGATATTTATGCGCATCATGACTAAATTCTTTCTTATACAAACACAATAAGTTGTACTTACAGTTTTGAAGAGCTGGTTTAATATAAATGTAAAACAAAAAATCAAGACATAAACTTCCGTATGTTACTTCTAACACTATTGTTAGTTAACTAGCAGTATTAAACACCTTATGAATGATAATATGGCCTCTCAGCGAGAGAATTTCGAGATCGAAACAAATGATCACAAATTTCCGAATTTATTGCTTTGCAAGAAGAACAAGAAAAAATGTCCTCGTAACAAAGTTTGAGTCCACTTATGGAGAAATAAATAGTCCAAGGCTAGTGAGAAAATGTTTTTTTCTCTGTGGCTAAAAGGGTTCAGAAACTAGGAGGCATATGACGATGTAGGAAGACTTTGAAAAGCAAGGGTCGTTTTCCCCCTTCTCGGCCGCCATTTTGGATTCCTTGAGACAAAGTCAATTTTTCCGCCCTGTCATCTGATTGGCTAATCCGTGTGTCTAAAAATAGCCTGATCCTAGGAAACGCCGTGACACTTATATTATACAGATGATTGCCCCTACTTATGAGCCCCTGGTTTGAGAAAATGCATCCGTTTGTCTGAAAGAAATAAAAACGATGTATATTCTGAGATTTCGGGAAAGAAATTGTTTTGTCACAAAATTGGCGCAAGGTATGTCGTTTTCTGATTGACGTTTTTTGATTGGGCTAGAGTGCCAATCAGATGGAATTTCGTGGTTCATTATCAAACTCTGTTCCTACCGCTCTTGTTTACGGCAGATTTTATTGAAAAAAAAACGAGCCCGCGATCATGTTTTAGTTACTAATGGCAACATCCCCAGTCACATACAAAATGGCGGACGCAACAAAATGAAAGGGACCTTCTTGTCAAGTTCCTGAGTTTATTTGGTCTGAAACACTTCACTATGAACACAATCAACCCCTTAGCGAATCCAAAGGGAGTCAAACTAGTTTGTGAACTATGTCAGAAGCCAGCTTTCGTGCAATGCACTGATTGCCGAGTGACTTATTACTGGTGAGTTTACGAGGTGTGAACTGTGGTCGGTTTCAAAACCTCAATAGTCCTTGAGGCCTTTTTTGCCTTTCGTATGAATAGCTGATATACCACAGGTTAGGCTCTACACTGCGGCATTTGCTTATAACCTTCGTACATACACGGCCCAAACAGCGGAACACGCAAATGTCGATAGTGATTCAGTACATTTCAAACCCCTTTATTGACCTTATTGATTCGTATGACGGAAACCGTTTACAGTGGCCCTGAACACCAAAGAGCGGACTGGCTTGGTATACACGAGAAAATATGTCAGTTATTGATGGCCCTTCGCTCTCCTATTCCTTTCCTGGGTTCAGAAGACGAGCGACAACACCGTAAGCAACAGCAGATCATTCGTCAGGTGAGTACTGTATCTTACTAGCTATATTTAGGCACTACAAATCTAAAAGTTAAAAAAACCCAAATAGATAAGAAAGGTATATTCTCATTTTTTTCCATGTTGCAACCCCCTCTGAATAATCAAAGCTATCCACCGCTGACTCATTTTGTTCTTCTTTCTAATAGCAAACTATTTTTTAATTTGCTTAATTTTCGTTGTATTACAGAAACAGATGATTGACTTGTGCCGTACTGAGGGCCAGAAGTTACTGTTTGAGGGGAAATATGACAGGGCTGTTCCTGCGGCGTTACAGTCCCTTAAATTTTCCATTGATATTTATGGTCTGAGCAGCATAGAGCTTGTGCCATCATATCTGATATTAGGCGAAGCAAGTATAGGTAGGTATACTAAATTTAACAAGACATGATTACAGGAGCAAATATATTTGCATAATATCCAAGGGTCTAATTTTGGTATACTTCCACAGTCATAGACAGTCATGAGATAAACTTCCCCTAGCCTTTCTCCCCCTTTCAAATAATAAGTGGTTCCCTTGCATGTTTCGTAAGGCCTGGGCAAGCTTTCCCAAGCAGAGGAATATCTGGCGCAAGCAGAGTGGACAGCTCTTAAAACTCCTGGGTGTGATAATGCCATCAAGTCACGTCTGTACCGTAACTTGGGGCTGTTAAATGCTGCAAAGGGAAACTTCTCAGATGCACTAACACTTCTTGCAGATGATGTAAGAAAACATTTTAAAAGTACTTACAGTATTACATGTTGTTTTGTTTTGTTGTTTTGTTTTGTTTTACGGGTGTTTCAGTGACATAATAACTGAGTATAAGAGGTTTTATTTCAGCTCAAGAAAGCTTTGTCAACTTGACTCTCTAAACTGGGAACTGTAAATTCTTTTTTTTAGATAAAGATGTTATACAAGAGTCTTATAGATACACACAAATTAACATACTGTAACAAGATATGATTTAATATTGCTTTACACCCCGGTGACATTACTCATCAGTATGGTTACCGTACATGCATACCCTACTAGCACTTTCTGCAATGCCAGTCCAAAGAAAAAAGGCCTTATCTAACAGTTTAAACCATATGGGTTATATCAATTAAATTTATGTGATTCTAGATTTAGCCCATTTTTTTCTAGCTTGAGAGGCAAAGTCTTGCCATTTGGCTATCCTGGCTGTGGTGTTGCACTGGGGTTTACAGTCTAGCCTGCGTGTCAGGCCCTTTTATCGTTCCCTTTGAAGTACTGTATATACCGCAGTATATAAGTGATAAAAAGAGGGCCTCATACAAATACTGTAAAATTTTCATGTTCAGGGACCATGTTTTGGAACCCCTGGGATTGGCTAGAAAACAATGCTCATAAAAAAGCGTGATCTGATTGGTACTTATCAGTACTGTATGTTCAATTTTCTTACCCAGGCTGGCCATTGCATGTGTTTATTTCTCCTCAGTATCATTTTTTGAAGCTAAGATATACTTAAGGCACTGGAAATCTGGATACTACGAATATCATTAGTATTTGTTACTGTATAAAGTTCTTATATGGAACAGGCACCGAATATTCAAGAAATTTGTCTATGAGAGTAAAGAATGCTTGAGATTGTTTGTGGTACTCCACATGAGTTGGCTTATAAAATAATGAATTTTGTGTGTCAGCAGAGGTTTGTCTATTTAGATGAAAAATCCTGTAGTTATTTGGTAAAGTGAACTAGTAATTTGGTGATGTATGGGTATGCAGTCATATTACATAAATCTCTTGAGCCGTGAACAGCCATTATCTTTACATTTACCTCTACACTTTCTTGAAAGCATTCAATTCATTTTGCATAGTGTTACCCTGACTAGGGTTCTTCATTACTGGAATTATTACCCTTGCATATAACACCATTTAGTTTGTAGTTTTTTTTTACATAAATAGCGTTTATAATTTGATATGGACATTTGATTGGGCTACCAGGCGAGTCATTTTAGCAGGACAGTGAATTCAGACAGCCAATGTATTTTGAGAGTGTCCTGAAAGGGGGTGACAGGTATAACGTCTAGTATTTGTGTCAGGCATAGTGTCATTTTTCCTCTCCAACTATTGAAAAAAATAACCAGTCTATATAACCATCCCTAGCGATAGTTCTTATGCACTTTACATGTACACTCTGATTATGTGACTCATAAACTTGTGTGACTCATTTAGATCTACCACTCATCACTGCAGCATGGAACAGATGACATACATACTTCTGGTGGATACTTCCATATGGCTAATGTTTTCAACAGACAAAACAAATTGGATGTTGCTTTTTCATTGTATAATCAGGTAACAGGCAATTCCACATGAAAACTTTAAAAATCATACCCTTTAAATGTAACTGATTTGCAAATATTAACTAGTATTCAGAATAACATCTAAACTTTTCAAAATTAACAAAACATATTTGCAACTTTTTCTCAGGGAGGACCCCTGGGGTTAAAATTCGGAACCATTCTAGGCTGAAACCCACCCTGCAATTAGAGCATTTTGTAATAGATCAACAGCAGCTTTTGCAAATCTCAAACCGTTTTGTTCTATGTATTTCGTGCCCTTCTATAGGTGACAGATATCTGGTATGAACACCTGTCAAAACTGGTGGGACAGAGAACACAGACTCCAGCCAAGCCGTCAGGCATTGGCCCAGCATTTAACTCTGGTATCCCTACTGGCTTTGATGTCCTTGGTAAGATGATGGTGACTTGATTTTTGGAGGTCCTGTGCAGTATTTTAGTAAGAGGATGTATAGTCTATGATAATGTGTCCCTGTGTACCTTTCCCCACTAGTAGAGAGCATTGAAACAAAGTTTTGGCAGATCAAAGCTTGTTAACGGCTGTCTTACAACATTTCATTACACCAACCTTCCTTGTTTAAGAGGTTTTTGTTATACAGTAACTTCACGGTTTGATGCGTCTCATAATTTGGAAATAGCTACCTGGTTTAACAGGTTTGCTATTTGGTAATAGCTTCCTGGTTTACCAGGTTTGCTATTTGGTAATAGCTTCCTGGTTTACCAGGTTTGCTATTTGGTAATAACTTACTGGTTTAGCAGGTTTGCTATTTGGTAATAGCTTCCTGGTTTACCAGGTTTGCTATTTGGTAATAACTTACTGGTTTAGCAAGTTTGCTATTTGGTAATAGCTTCCTGGTTTAACAGGTTTGCTATTTGGTAATAGCTTCCTGGTTTACCAGGTTTGCTGTTTGGTAATAAATTACTGGTTTAGCAGGTTTGCTATTTGGTAATAGCTTTCTGGTTTAACAGGTTTGCTATTTGGTAATAGCTTCCTGGTTTAACAGGTTTGCTATTTGGTAATTGTGCCTGATCGTTAGTAGCCCCTGTTTCTTTCTATGATAATCAAACTTATGTACAAGTTTTGCTGTTATTGATTTAACATCGGTTTTTATTGTGATTTATTAGATGAGGCCCAAGAGGCAGAAGCCATTCAGGTGATTCATGCAATTCTTGAGCTTCGTGAGCAGCAAAGTATGCAAACTCCATCGGTCATGTGTAAAATATACTTCACTGTCGCAATGCTCCAGTTTGTGCTTGGCAACATGCAAAAGGTGAGTTTTTTATGTTATCCAAGCTTAAAGTTCGCTCTTTGATCCCCAAAAATGCCCTACATTATAGGAGCATTATAACCCATGAAGTAAATGGATTTTATTTATTTTTTTTTGTAAGTTTGGTTAACTTACAAACGATTCCTTTTTTTTAAATAAATATTCTTTCTAATACATTTTCCCACATTTCTTTTCACACTCCCAGTCCAAAGAGCAAATTTTGATTGCTTTTTCTTTGGCAGTTGAAATTCTGGCTAGATTTTTCTTTGGGTGCATAACACTAAACTGAGATAATACTTTAATATAAGTGCTTCAACAAATAATTTCAATCGTGTTAATTATTTTTTATTGGTGGTTTAAAATCTGTCGTCACTGTGCGACTAATGCTATCAGCAATTCGCATTTAACTCTTAAAAAATCTTTAAGAAAGTCTAGTAATCTCTTTTTCTGTTTAAAACCAACCTTGGCATACAGTAAGCATAAAGTTGTACAATAACATGAACCAGTGACCTCAAGCCTCGTGTTTTCATGTTTCTTTGCTACAAATTAAAGATCATATTCTGTTTATGTTGATCTCCTTGGCCTCAGCCTTAAACGTGATGTTTAATATTGGTTTGACTCTTATCGAGTCAGGGAAAGGCCGGGGGAATCATTTCTCTATAGATATTTGGTTTATTTTTATTTATTTTTTTTTTTAAGATAAGACCAATAACAGGAGGAATAGACGTGATGTTTAATAAACTGTTACACACTGGTGCCTTCTAACCATTCTCTTCATTCCATTTGACTACTTTTCGTTTGTGAATTCGATAGATGAATAAATATCACCCTATTTTTTACTTAAGCGGAAAATTGCAGAAATGGTTGCCCATAATCCAACTCCGAATGACGTTTTAGTTTTTCTCTATTATTGGTTTGCATATGTATATTCGCTTGAAGTCGTGAAGATGCGATAGCTTCCGTCTAATTTCCGCAACACCTTTTTGGAGGAAGTTTTGCGCTATGCTGTCCATTTAGTTCCCCCTCTAAAATATTAATCTATTTTCCTTTCCGACTTTCCACCCTCACGTATTTTATCATTTGACATGTTTATTTTTGAAATAAATATTTACCAATTTTTTAAAGAGTTTTGTACATCTCTAGCCGTACGTCGGAAATTAGTTTGTTGACTTTTATTTTAGAAATTATTTTTATGTAAATACAATAAATTGGTAGGCATTTCGATCACGACTCAAACGCACTTTTATAATTATAACCATCTCTCAGTTATGCGTTCACGTCTTCTGCTAACTTCAATCACGTGCCAGCAATCGCTATGACAACTGGATATGAACATTCATTGCCATTCCTCCCCCGGTTGTTGATGTATGTAATTCCTACTACTGGTAGAATATACCCGAAGTATTGCTAGGCCCGACAGCGTCTTACACACTATGACACTCCCTTTTTCCATGGACGTAGAAAGAAATCATTTCCATGATCTAACCGCAAGAAAAATATTTGCATTCTTCCAGATTCCAATGATAACACTAAAAACGGCGCACGCTTGTTCTAAGAAAGTTTTATAAAAATATGAAAAAGTATGTTACAAAACAACATACAATCTTCCTGATTACTTCGCCCAAATGTTATAAATAGAAATGAACCAATTTTTCGTAAAAGGTATTTTATACAAAAGTTCTAGTTGTTTATTAATGCGATATCAAGGTTTCAGTAAAACTACAGCCTGTACCGAAATCAAAAGTACTATTTTCAAGCCGTCTCCATCCGCTCGATGTGAGGCGTTCAAACCACAATATTGTATTCATTTCAAAGATCAAATGTCATTTGATAAGCCTGGATAGTTATTTTAGTTATTCTGCATGATTTTGACTGTTTTTTTTTTTTTTTAGATAAGATTAAACTCCCTGTTAATCCAAATTCCCTTTTAATCCATGTTTTCTCTTTCCGGGCTGTTCTCGTTTGATTAAGAGAGCACAGTGATTCACAGCTAAAAAGACATACATTAAAGGTTCATTGTATTGTAGGCCCGTGACTTTGGAATCAAAGCTCGCACATCGTGCGAAAATGTCGTTTCTGGAGACGAAGAAAACATGAAGAAAATCGTGGAATTTCTCGTAGCCGTGGAGAGGATGTTATGATGGCAAAAAGGAAATGAAGGCGTCACCATAGTGACGGCGCATGCGCCGTTTTGTTTAGCCTAGTTTATTATATAACGTATGATGTAACGAAAGTGTTCTTTAGGCCACTCTGAAGGAGCATGTTTGTTGTACAAATATTTGTATTTAATTGTAAATAGATTACATTTGAACTTAATTAAATTAGGCCCTTGCTTTAACCCAGAGTTATTTTGGGTAAACAGAACGAAAGTGATAGTCCCGTGCGACTGTGCCGTGAATATTCTTGTTTAACTGGGTATTTTTAGCAATGAACATTGTCTACAAGAAGCGAACAAGTGACTGCATCACATTATAATCTGTTCATAACCTGTTTAATAAACAACATTTGAATAAATATCAAATAGTTGACACTGACTACTTGTATGGCCAGAGGATTTTGAAAAACAACAGAAAAGCGAGATTGGCCATCTGGATCATTTTAACTAAAATAATAAGGCGCGTGGGGCTCCGGGCTTGACGCTACTTTTTTCAATTAACATGGCCCTTGTCTAGCAATTAGACGCACCAACGTAGGCTCCCTGTGGTGAGAGGCGGATAAGCCATCGAACTACTCGCGAGCGATCATTTTCCCGCGCAAACTGAGATAAATGTCCCTCAATGTTCAAGTTACTTGCAGAGGAGCTTCCGCCACCCACTGTCCACCCCCTCGTCCCAGTCCTAATCCCCTTCCACCAACCCCGCCATCGTTTTGAGAATCCCTCGACCTATACACGAAACAAAGTGTAATTCGATATTATTCGGGTTCACTCTATAAACAACTCTATAAACAAATGTTAGTTGTTGATTAAAAGTATAAGAAGAGTGTGTGACGTGACATGAAAGCACCGATAATACCCGAAAGCAATATTTAGATACCAGAATAATGACTTTTTTAAAGACTAGACAACGGGGTAATTTTATATTTTTTAAGGCGAAAATTATTGACTACAGATGTTTTTTTCCAAGAACCAATGTCTAATGTATTATAAAAAACTAAGAGATTTTGGAATAAGAATTTTGCGCAGATATTACGATCTGTTGTCAAACCTTTTTGTAAAAAGGTGTTGTAATTATTCGGTCAAATAGATATGAAATTACATTCTTTTCCAATTGATTTCAAATTTCAAGCAGATAATGGTTTTGATAAATTATTCTTCCCATTTTCTGTATTATTAAACCGTTATTACACAGTTTTAACCTACATTAACGTATACACATGTACATACGTACTCATTTTTACAGCTTTTTATGTATTTTTATTATTCTTTTTGATCTGTCACTCTAGTATTCTTTGGCAACTATAGCTTGAAGTTGAATAGCGCGGTTGAGTGTCAAGTAAGCCATTATCTAAAGTTCCATTTTGGGCTAACAAAAAAGGAAACACCGAATGCTTCCAGCCATCTATTTATTTTGTACGGTTGATCTGTTTTCGACTTCAATAGAAACCGCTAGTACCATTACTACATCCCTTTGGCTGCTCACAAGAGATAAGCCATTGTGAAAACCCCTATAATTATTACGATGTTCTATTATTTTGACTGTCTGGCGACTGTAGTTTACCCTGCAGCCATATTTACTGTAAACGATCAATTACGCCATCATTGTGTCTGACATTTGTTTAACTTATAGCACCGATATTTAACGTAGGTTTGAAAGGTGTTTTTTTGTGAAGCCTTTAATTGCAACATCAAATAGGTGTGAACTTTTTCGCTTGGTTCAAAATTAATAAAGCAAAAGAGGTCGTTTTCTTAGAGAGCAAATATATGTTCAAATGTCATTATATTTGAACATATTATTTGCTCTCTAAAACGAACAATACTTTACTTTAGCTAATTGCTTCACGGATGCCTTAGAGGCATAATAAGACTAGTTTGAACTAATTCTTAACTTTTGGCTAATAAATGTTAAATACTTTTTTATTATCCAGTCAAGTAACTTCCCATCATTAATGCATATGATTTCTGCTTTCAAAGATAGCGTACTTTCATCTATGCCATAGCAATAAAAATAGCACTCGATGAGACCGGAAGCGATCTACAATTATCACAAACGCACCGCATTTTAGGTGATGAAATGAAAACCACTTTTTACCTAAAAGCAACGCCGGAAATACACTAAAGTCGAATTCATATTCTGCCTTGTACACACAAGTGGCATAACGACATAGGCGCGCGCACCCTTATGTTTATATGTTCAAGTGTGAATGATTCGACATTTTGACATAAGCCCAACATAACGACATGAACATAACGACATAAGAGAAAAAACATCTTTTTTTATGTCATTATGTCCATGTCGTTATTTCGGGCTTAAAAGAGTGCGCGCGCCTATGTTGTTATGTCACTATTGTGCACTAGGCATATTTTCTACCAGTGCATTATTAAACAGGTGTTTGTTTTCATTTGTTTTTGTTTTTGCTTTTATATTGTTGGAGTTGTCTAAGATAGTCGTCTAGTTCCCGAACAGCAAGTAGCATCCTTGCGGTGCCAAGTTAAATGAATTTCCTACTTTTTCAAGTGGCGGACAACTAAACCGGACAGAGGTAAATGGCACCACTCGTGACGTAATAACACATTATCAGCGTAAAATGTTAATGCGATTATTTCCCCTAATTCAGCCCTAAATAATTTATCTGCGAAAATATAACAGGACAGCTCGATGAAACCAGAGTATACAAGTGTATTATTCGAATTGTTTTTGCTCTATCGTTGTATTCTCGTATGTAGATGTAATCTCATTCTGCTTTGAAAAGCCTGTGGGTTTATTGCTTTCTACCCCACAGGCCGCAATAATTAAGTCAGAAATAAACTTCACTAAGTAGATACCCATCCATCATCAAAACGATCATTCATCTTCGTGGTTTAAAAAAAGGTAGCTCTATGATTATGAAAACCTTCTAACAGTTGGGACGTTTGTCTTATTTTGACCTTTTAACGACTAATAATTCTAAGCAGACTGTCCCCTTATCGAGTTTACGTCTTCAGGAATGCTATAGGTCTAGCAATGACTCGATAAACGCTAGTTTGCGTCCAGATAATCGCCCGGCATCTTTTATTAACGCAATTTCGCGATGTGAACAAATCTCTACACTTTCACCAGAAGCTCTTGCAAACAGGACAATTTACCTAACTAAAACCACAAAGCTCTTGAGAGGGAAATACATGCGGAAGGGCCTGTCGACATTGGTCGCTGAGAGGATGGCGTTTATTAGGGTGTAGGCGATGAGTGATATTGCACCTATCGTGAGGGAGAAACTATAGCAGGTGGAAAAGACGGAAGATGTCAAGGTTGCTTGGCAACGATGACATTACGTGTACACGGTCTTAAGCATTAAAACGTGCGAATCTTTGAATTATTTGCCAGTTTGCAGAGATGTGATATGGTGACAAGTCGCGGAGCATAGAACTACGCGCACTCTCCCCGATCAACATGAATGTGACTTCATTCAATGTAACCCAGAGAGCTGTTACAGAGGCTGGCTGTTTCTTAGCGGATCCTGTTTCTCTCAAGATGGCACGGATTGCTCCCTACTGCCTTATCATTCCTCTCTCGCTTATTGGAAACTCTCTTGTCGTTGCTGTGGTGGCAAGTGAACGGCGAATGCATAAGACGGTTAATTTCCTTATAGTGAACATGAGCGTATCCGACCTATTAGTAACTGTCGTCTATATGCCCCGAGTGATCTCTCTATCTTACGCAGGATATGAATGGCTGCTGGACGGGCTTGCAGGTCTCGTGTTCTGTAAGATGTCGGTGTGTTTTAACCAGACCTCGATTGCGGTCACGATCTTTACAGTAATTGCGATTAGCCTGGATCGATTTCTGGCCGTTGTGTTTCCCCTTGGTCGTCACTTCACGGAGACGACGTCCCGCGTCATTATCACCGTAACTTGGATAGCAGCTCTCTTGACTGCCTTCCCTCAATTCTACGGCATAAAGCCCGTCCTCCAAGGTGGCAAACTCTACTGTTTCCTTGACCTTGATCAGACCTTTGAGCCTGGAGCCGAGCGCGCGTTCTACCTGTTCACGCTTGTGGGGCTATTCGCCATCCCGTTAGTAACGATAGTGTTCCTGTACTCAGGAATCATGATAACCTTGATCCAGCGCAGAAATGTGTTGTTGTCCAGCGACGCGCAGACTCAGCAGCGAGAGCGCACAAGGAAAAGAGTACTCAAGATGGTGACGATAGTGGTGGCAGCGTTCATCCTTTGCTTTTTATTGTACTTTATTCATTTTATTTTGTACTCGTATGGAGTTATTTTTCCGTGCTGGTTGATGTACTTACGCCTTATGATGTTGCACTTGAACAGTGCCCTCAATCCGGCTATTTATTTCTTCTTTAACGAGAACTTCCGACGTGGACTTCACAACCTCGTCGTTAGATGCAATCGTCGAGTGCCTTTCGGTTGTGCGGCATCTCCCGTGACGCCATTTGGGGCGACTCTCACTCTCCAGCAGGAAGGTTCTAGTTCCGAATTAAACGCACGCAAGGACCTTATACGCAGCGCGTACGCATCACCCAACCTCCATAACAACATCTCTACGTTAAACTTTGCGGAGGCAGCAATGCCGAATCAAACGTACACTGGCATCTCAGATCCACCGCGATAGACATTGTGCTCTACCCACTTGCACGCCTAATACCATGATAATAAGCCACACTTACGGCGTGAGAACCTAGCCATGGTGGCGCGTCCCCAAAGAGTTAACTTGTTAATCAGATCATATGATCAAATATGTGGAAGATACATAATCAGACACATGTACAAGATAGGTGATCACATATGTGGAAGATAGACAATTGCACTAGAGGAGGATTCTACCGGAAAGAGGGATTAAGTTTTAGGCAAGAATTAGTCTCTCACCTTAGCTTTATAATATTCAAAAACCAAAAATCAAATTAAGGCATTTGTTTCGATAATCTAGTATTTTTTGTCGACTCTAGCTTGGTTATGGAAGCAATTCTTAATTTTTCGTTTTATTATGTACTTCAAATGTGCATCAATCTTCCATGGGAAAAGGAGAGACGTCTGGAACAAAAGAGATATTAAACGCAAAACGGTTATTTGTCCTAGTCGTTTTGTTGTAATGTGTTAATAAAGTGAAGGATCTGCAATCACTGTAAGGGAAATTTTAGCTAGCTAATATTTTCCAAAGCTTTGCCGCCTTTAGAAGACGCTAACTGATAGGGCTAAGTGCTTATTTTGGCAACGTCTTGCAGCGTGAGATCACTACTGACAATGGCTCTCAGATGAACACGATAATCATAATGCAAAACAGAAACCTGGTTCATCTTATACGAATACGGTTCAGCGTGTCTGTCTCAACTCATAACAGATTAGAAGAAAGAGAAAAAAAAATCAAATACTAATAGGAAACTGCGGCGTCATCTTGAGCGATAAAGGCTTACTTAATTAAAATTTTTACATTTTATGGTCTGATTTGAATTGAGTGTTGTGGTTCGGGGTTATTTTCGATTTATGCTACAAGAAACGATGTTTCTGTGAACGAGACTTAATTCTCCTGATGTACTTCATGGATGTGACCGCAGAGGGAGCTTTTTACTTTTAAACTAATCAAAGTTTATTAAAGCTGTCGGGACTTGTAATATCTAATCCAAATTCTACTCATTAAAGCCAACCCAGCTTTTATGTACAAATGCGTACACTAAAGTGTTTTTTTTTTTGCCATTTCGTCTTTGAATTCTGCTTGATCAGCTGCTTAAAATGTTTTATCTAAAATGAAATGTTTTCAAAGTGGTCTCGAATGCGAGAATGGTGAGTTTGTCAGATGATTTGATTTATACAGCTGTTTTGTTGTACATCATTTCGGACTAAAGTAAATAGAGATGAAGACCCGCATTACGATTATCATAGAGAGAAACATATTTTTTATTCTAAATTCTTAAAGCGCAGAATTTTTCATTTATTTTACTAGTTCAAGTTGTGCTTTTAATGCAACACTACTCGTCATAATAGTCATTTATTGGCCAAGATAATATTTACCATGCATTTTTTATTATCTATCAAAATATATTCCGAGGGGATCTGCTAAAAGAAGAGAAGTAAAGATTTATCGAAAGATAAGAATAGAAGTGAAGATTTATTGAAAGATAAGAAGATAAGTGAAGATTTATCGAAAGATAAGAAGATAAGTGAAGATTTACCGAAAGATAAGAATAGAAGTGAAGATTTATTGAAAGATAAGATGCGTGTAATTGCTCACTTCTGTGTAGGGTTGGTCGCGGGTATACAGCTATTTCAATAAACGTTTTCAAAGAGCGCTCTGCCGCACGCGCCCATACCGCGAGGTAGTATGGGTAATATACTATATGTTATTTCAAGCTCTGCCATCCTTCACCGCCGACACGAACTTCGATGAACGCTATCAGAATGGCAGTACAGTCTGATAATTTTCTGAATATATATCTGCGCGTCCTGAAACAAGGAAACAAGAGCAGGTTTGGCACCTATCCCGTAAGAGGTGTCAAACGGAGACTCCGTAGCTACACTAAAAGAAAACCTGTTGGCAAAGTGCCTGAACGAAATAGCAACGACGACGGCGACCGACTGCAGGGAGAACCCAAAAGGCTTTCATACTTTGCGCTCAATTTTAAACTAGTTTAGATAAACAAATTCACAAAGTGCTGATCTCATCGGCAGGTTTGAATAATACAGATGTTGTCTATGACAATCGAGCTTTTATTTATTATTATTTGAATTTTTTATCAGCCTTTATCAGCTATTTTAAATTCTTTATTGTTATTTATGAGCATTCTCTGCGTCGTTTTACAAAATTTCGAAGGAATTAATGATTAGTATCTAAGGGAAGGCTGTTAAGTTTAAATTTTTTTTGGTTAAAAAATTTTGACCCTCCCCCAATGAAAACAGCATCATTAGTTCCTTCCTAACTAAAATCTTTTCATTCCACCTATCTAAAAAGTTAAGGGGGAGGCACTTTGACATGAATCGAAATTCGTAAATTCAGTTATGGAAATTAATAAAAACAAGGCTCGGAAATTGATCAGAATACCTGTTCAAAAAGTAAGCCCCCCCACCCCCTCTCTAAACCATGTATCAAAATTTGAGGCCCTTCCCCAAGTCGATGCTAAAAAATAGCAACCCCCCCCCCCTAGACAACATAGCAGCCCTCCCCACCCGTTAAATAATAATCCTTCCTTTAGTATCGTTAGCAATAAATGCTTATATTAACCAAAATAATTCATCCTTTTACGTTTCCCTTTTTTTTAGTATTAACCCATTAACACCTCAACCGGCCTATACCGGCCTTGAGAATTACCCACAACCAAAAAATTCATAAATGTAAAATAAACACAACGAGATTAAGATACTCAGGCATCAGTCTAAGGGGTAAATGGTCTTGAAGATGTGCATCCAGCCAAGGTGATAGCAACTACCCTTCAGCCAAATAATAGCTCAGGTTCTTTGACAAATTTCGAATCGAACAAGGAAAAACAGCAGAATTGGCCCTCAAAATAATTTTCAAAATACCACATAAGGGAAAGAGATCAGAAAGCACAGCTCAAGACACAAGTAGATATCATTATTCTGATCCTCCAGGTCCATTTCCATGGCCTCAAAACACAATGTCCACTTCTTGAAGGCTTCTGAAACCATCTTGCTGCCATTACAGATTGCAAAGCATTCTGGGAAATCCGTGGACAAATTCACGAGGGGAGGGTCAGTCAACACGCCTCTCCCCACAGTCAGACATTTTTTTACACAGTCTTTTCACCCAAAAACCAAACAAATCAATTCCAGATCATACAGACCCAGAATAGCAGTGCAATTTTGGAATCAATTTGGTTTCAGACAGCATTTAGGAGAGCTTTGCTAATTCATTAGATTATTATTGTCTCATCCAGGCAAAGTCAAACAAGAAAAAATCCCCATGAATCCACCTTTGTTTGCAATCAAACATAAGCACAGCACTCAAATATGCCCCAATAGACTCAATGTTCCAAGCGACAAGGGATTAAAGATGGGACCGCAACGCACTTTTGGAAAGCTGTTGAAAAACTCAAAACATGGGGTGAGGTATCTGCTTTCTGTGTGTTTTTTTTTTGTAAATTTAGCTAAAAAAATATCAAGGTGTCAATAGATTACGATAAAAAAAATTGTCATTTCTTACATATAGTCTGAAAGCATTTTCCTATGTCACCTATAGAAGTACAGGTTATGTTTGACCTCAAGGCATAACAGACACGGCCATTTCGGAGGTAAAATTTAGTTTTCTCCGCGCCCGCGGTACTCCCCACTAGCTCAGCGTCGCTGACCAAGGTTACCCTTAGCAACGCATTTGCTGAAATTTCGACTCGTAGGGACCTGCATTGTCTTCCAACCAATCATACTGCCGTATTTTAACAAACGAGGCCAACAAGTATTCAAAATGGCAGTCAAAGGATTGAAGAATCCGTATGTGGCAAGAATTCGCGAAGAAAACGCTTCGAACCGTCATTTTTAGCGGGTTAAAAATGGACATGCGAATCTCACAGTTCGCTCTGCTAGTTCCTCTTGTTAGGATAATATTGAAAAAAACCCCAAGGTTTTCACAAGGAAACAAAGACGTTGATTTGAAAGTTCAATGTTTTCTGCACTAAATAGAACGGTAAATGTTCAAGTCCCATTTGATTTGAGGGAACGAGGACGATTCGCGTAACCCTATAATTTACGCTAAGTGGAAGCCATTTTTAAAGGGCTGTACAAGTCGTCGTTGTCCAGGATTGTAAACATTTACAAGCGAAGGAAAGATACAAGTTTGAATTATTACTGCCTGTTTATTCTAACTGACGGTTTGTTGGGCTGTCAATTCCATTTTCAAAAGTCCCCGGCGGTTTGGGTGCACATAACATGCACTTGGCAAAATGAAGCTGGGTGTATGTCGAGAGATGTCATTACTGACGTCTATCGAAAAATTTTCCAAGAGAAATTCACTTTTTGTAGAGCAGGTAAACGATGATAAAGAAGGACCTGTGGATTTCCTTAATTTTTCGCCACAATAACGACAAAGCCCTTTCAAGGATTCGCCGTGTAAGGTTGAAGTCATCGGTGACAGTGCGTATTCAAGAGGCAGTGGGACAAAAAAAACTGAATTACACACAACTATTGTACGTGTCTATATTTCTTTGTGGTTGCAAACAAGATGAATTTATCTCTAGAAATAACATTTTAGAGCTGTAAACTTTCCGTAATTATACACCTACCGGAACCTTTCTTTATTAGATTTTCGCAAACGGAAAGATACGCAAATCTTTCCGTGAATGAATATGTGCCTTCTAAGGGAAATCATGCCGAATACATGGCCCAAAACGTTCATTAGCTCTGTATCTTTACAACTTAGCTTTATTCTTTGATGTTTAGCGTGTTATTTTATTGGGTAAAGGACTCGCGATCGCGCGCTAAGTGCATGATAACTTATCTACTCGGTCTACGCTCGCGCAACATGAGTTAATAAAGTGTCGCAATTTTGGTGAAAACCAAATGGGACTAGAACTCACTCAATGGATCTTTGTTAACTTAATGTAGCTTAGTCTGAAAAAGATTTTCATTTAATCCAAAAAACCTTGAAGTTTTATTAAGGATGCTCTAAATGTTGCTAATTGTGTATGCACAGCGGAAGCGTCGTATTCCTATAACCTCACTTTGCGCCTCGTTTTATCACGTTTATAGTATTTTTGTCACTCAAACTAAAGTTTGTCAATGACGTGGGTTAGTAAGCATTCGAAATATGGCAATTACGCATATATTTCTTTCAACACAAGGCACTGCGCAATTGTATTTCACAGAGAAACAGTAAGCGACACGTGAACCTGACGCGTCTTAGTTAGCTATTAACTAGGACCCTTGACCCTCAAAGCGAAAAGCTCGGTTACCCAGCAAATGTCCGCAACTAGCCTGTTGGAGAGAGCCGTGCAGTACGGCCGAATAGTACGGTGTTGCCCCCCCCCCCCCCCCCCCCCAGTGATTTTGCGATTGTTTGAGATAAGTTATTTTACTCATAAGTTATCCTTATCCCCTTGGTTGGTGGTGACGGTTCCCTGAGGTTGGTGATGGGGGTATCCTTGTGGTTGGTGATGATGGTATCCCTGTGGTTGGTGATGATGGTATCCCTGTTGTTGGTGGTAACGGTAACCCTGTAGTTGGTGGTAATGGTACCCCTGTGGTTGCTGATTTTCGCTGTTTCGCTAAGTACTTTGTCAAGTGTATCTACTATGAAATATAACATATCATTGATCTGTTGATGCAATGCATTGCAAAAAGTTGGAGTACTGCTAAGATGCTATAGAAACTACACTCTCATTGTTTTTTTAACTTAATATGGCATTCACAAAGAAGCTCCCAAAAAATCAATTTAAGCAAGTGTGATTCTGTTTAAGAATAATTAGATAGTTAAAGAATAATGTATTGACTGGCATGATTTTGAGGTTGCTTTATAGTATAACTCTTACATCAGGGTGGTGAGGAAGGTATGGATCATGTTTCAGGGACCAAACAAAACGTCTTTTTCTTTGACTTAAATTTTATTCGTCTATGAGTAAACTCTAAAATAGGCGAGTTTATTTATTTTTATGGAAAAAGTTAGTTTACTTTCCGGTTCAAAATGGCGGCCAAATCAATATTCATTATTAATCAGAAATTAAAGCCGAACTGAGCTTGGCTTTATATTATCTTGTAAGGGGTATTGAAAACTATCACTATGCTTCCATTGGTAACTTAAGCAAAAAGTGCGCAATTCAAGGTAAAATCTGCACATATCCGCCGGACTAAAAACTACAGCTGAATGTAAAAGGAAATTGGGTACTATATTGCAATGTATGTTTTTAGGACCTTTTATTTAATAAATAAACCATTCTATTATTTCATAAATCGAATTGATTAGGTCGGAAGCCTCGGACAGAGTGGTCGCAAATTTTGTTCAAAGAAGGGGGAGAGAAATAAGTAATGGGGTTTTTTGTGTAGAGAGTGTAAGAGTGTATGTTATGTGGTGTATATTTGTATGAGACGGTCGGTGTATTGTAGGTGATTGCATAAGGACTGCATGATGAAAGATATACTACGCGAGGTCGAGCAAGGGATCGAGCAAGCGAGGTTAATAAGCTATTTATTATATGGCTTTTTTAAATATTTGTAAGAGAAGGAAAACTTATGCTGCTGAAGTGACAGAAGAAGCCCTTTCTGGATTTACAAGCCACCAGTGCCCAACTTCAAATCTCGAAATAATCGATTTGTAAGATTTGTCGATTTGTAAAAACCACCATCGAAAATTGCTTTTTACGCCGATTTTACCGACCTTCACATGAAAACATTCTTTCTTTTATGTCATTCCCTTTAGATTAGTTGTCTTTAGGGAAAATCGTCTTCAAACTCCCTGTGTTATGACAATTTCCCGCCATAATGATTTTGCAACGCGCCATAATGATTTTGCAATTTGAGTTGAAAGCGACGATCAATTGGGACTAAATTATTTCACAACATTGTCGGTAAAAATTCAGTTCTGCGTTTGTGTATGATTAAAAGCATTGTGTGGAAATACGAACTGGATTTCACTGAATGGTCATTGCGAACAAAATCTTCACGAATATCAGCGAAACTGTCAGAAGCAACTGTAAAGGTAAACAAAGTTGGAAATTATATTGAGGGAAAAAATAAATAAGATAAGTAAGCTTACGTAATAAAACTCACTGTCTGAATATAACTATTGAAACTTATCCTTGCTGAAAAGTGGCAACAAATTGCTATTACAGTGTTGTTGATTTTCTCGAGTGAGTTGTCGGTCCGAAAAATTTTGGGTAACGACCGCGGTCGTTACAGGAGGATCCGGACCGTTCAACAGCCAATCAGGGTGCGCTTTTCCACCGGAAGTGGTTGTTGCCATATAATAAATACAGATAACGAGTGATTATTTGGTTAAAGAGGGTAAACGGTATGATAGAGGCTGTATTGTGAGAGGTATATGGATCATGGATTATTGTGTGATAACAGATGTAAGATCAAAGAATAAGTAGGAATTATCGATGGCCTGTGATCGAGTGTGGATAAATAGTTGTTGAAGTTTATAATGGTTTTGTGTAATAAAAGTTCCGTGTGATGGATGGCGACTGGAGGCTGTTACCACAATAACACAGTAAGGGTAGGTACTGTTGTGTGGAGAACGTGGTAAGGACGACTAAATAGGGGATGCAAAAAAGTAGGTAGAGGAGGTAACAGGCAGCAAATGCTACATGGGTGCTCGAGGAAAGTATGTAGGTTAAAGGATATGTGAGCTTAACATAACTGCATGGTAAAAGGACAAATATCAAGTAACAATATGCGAACAAACGAACTGGAGAGAGTGTAATGAAAATAAAATAAACATGTTCAAACTTGGTGTGAGGGTATTTCATACAGCTGCCACTCTATAGCCAACGTTCGTGTGGACGAAAAAAATAAAGAAAAGTGCCAAGTGGAGGGTGCACTTCATTGTTTTATAGGTAGCGTCTATTATAAACACGAGGTCGGTGCCGTACTTCTGTAGGAGTTTTCGTTGCCACTCCTCCTGGTGTACGAAAATAAACTTGTTGTTTTCCGTTCCTTGTTTGATCTTGTTGTTGATCTTTAGGTCTTTGATAAAATTTCCGACCGCTTGATTTATTCATTACATAAAAGGTCCTAAAAACATACATTGCAATATAGTACTCATTCATTGTTTAATTTCCTTTACATTCAGCTGTAGTTCTTTACATTTCTCACATTACTTTTATTGAGTTGTTGCATTAAACATCCGGAGGCCTGTGGTCCCAGTAATTGACTGATCATCCGCTGTCCAGAAAAATATATCGTGGGCGCACTTCCGTCTCCGATCATGGGATAATGTTTCCCTCTTGAATACGATATTGGGTGACCAGGCCTGTTTGCCAGTTGTTGGATTTTCCCTGTGGTTGGTGATGATGGTATCCCTGTGGTTGGTGATGATGGTATCCCTGTGTTTGGCGATGGTTTGGAGAATTTGTTAAAAGGGATTATAATGATTATGGACTTGACGGTGATGGTTGGGAGGGGGGGGGGGGGGAGGGGAAGTCCATAGGACGGCTTCTCCCACCTCTTTTCAAAATGGGATACAAATATCAATTTGTTCTTGTGTAAAAACGCACTTTAGAATAGTCGTAAGCGCGTGCGCGCCGTCTTCGTTGTCGTTCGCATCTACCATCTGATAACCCTTTAAAAAAAACAGTCTCATTAAATAAACTAGAAATATGTGTCGTTATCCCAGCCGCCATTATCAATTACCGCATTTATACAATCCCACAGTGAATATATGTAACATGTCTCAAGAGGGCGCAAATACGCCTCACAAATATGCCTGAGGACTGTCTAGCCGCGGCGACCCAGGGAGCTAGCACCGCAGACACCACTAATTGCGAAAACTGTTCTGTCTGGTTATACAGCAGAACGTGATCTGTTAGAAAAATCTTTTTTTACAACACTAACACTCAACACAGCAAGGAAACCTTTTAGATATTAGAGGGCAGATGGTTTAGCGTCTTGTCGCCGCTCCTATACTTATCACTAACTAGCGTTTATTTTATCATATAGCTTCAAAGACGAAACAGTTAATTAGCACGCTGCTTTCTTTTTTAAAAAAAAGGAAAACATCATAATTAGACTTGGGCCTTGACCTTAAAAGGTGGCGTTTCTTTAATTGGGAAAACTTCTTTTTGTTAACTGCATCATATGCACGATTTCCTCAACCAAGTCTGTCTTTTGTCCAAATGCTTTTCAACCTCAATATGTGGGGAAAAAAATTGACAAGCACGTATAGATATTTTAACAATGTGCAATCTACCTTAAATAACGCAAGTCTATTGCAAAAACTCGAGGTGTTGGTTTACTATTCAATATTAAAAAAAGAAAGCACATTATTAGAAACAGTCTCCAAGTATTGGAGTATTGATTAGGTCGCGAAGTCGAGAACAGATTAACTATAGCCTGTTTGTGTACTTCCCCTTCTCTTTTCCTTCTAGAGAAGTCCTTCATTCACCTGGTCGTGTGCCTTGCCATTTACATCTGCACTCTAGTAAACATGTGTTTCCGACACGTCTTACATATAGTCTGAAAGTATTTGATCTTGATTCAGGAGAAAATTTGAAATTTGCAGATAACTAATGCATTCTTTGTTATGTCATTGTCCATATTTGCCTACATATTGTATGGCTATGGTACATTCAACTGCAACCTTTTAGGAAGGCTTTTTATTCTGCGATCTGAAATCTCCGGTTTTCCTCTCTGAATTATTACTCTATTTTGTAATGAGTGGGATTAATGAGATTCGAACGATAACGACCACAAAAACGAATTTTTTTTTTAATATTCACTTAAACCTCAAAACAAAAACACAGATCGGCTGTACCAATGAACGCTAAAGAAAATAAACTTCTCCCTAAAAAGAATAGGGTCTGCTTCTTTTACTAAAAAATAACCTAAAGAAACCTTAAATAAGCTTTTAAAATGGACTACATCCGTTTTATAGAATACCCTCAGATCGTTACCTTACGTCTTTTACATTATCTCACCTCTAACTACTAACTACCTGAGTTAAACTAGGTTTTTTCGAAGGTTTGTTAATGGCAGGCTGAATTGTGAACGATCTCAATTCATGTGGGACAATGCAAGACTTTTGTTTCTTGCTAAATCCAGTCGCGTTTGAGCAAGGATTTGTTCCAGGTATAATATGCGTAAAGCCCTGACGAAAATTAGAATTAAAGATGTAATAAATGATGGGGTTAACGGAGCAATAGAAGTGCGCCAAAAATAATCTAAAAAACATCAGCTTACAAGGAAGGATAATTCCTTCTGAGTGAAAAATAAAATTGAGGAAGTATAGTAGCCAAGAAAGTACAAAAGTCACTACGACAATCGTTACCATTTTTAGGACTTTTCTCCTAGTTTTGTCCCTCCGCTGCAACCGCTCGTCGTTTTTAACCAGTCCATTTCCCGGGAGATTTCTTCTTTTCAGCAAGGAGACGAGAATCGAAGAGTAAAGAATGACAAGCAACGACAACGGGACGCCGAAAATAGCGGTTATCTGAAACAGGTAAAAAGCTTTTTCCGATCCTTCGCCGAACGTTTTGTCAAGATCAAGATAGCAGTAGTTTTTTCCTTGGTACGTGCGAACTTCGAGGCCATAAAACTGTGGCATAGCGGCGGAAACAGCGGCCAACCAGATACCAACGATAACAACCTTACAAATTCTGTCTGTCATGATCCGACGAAGAGGAAATACGACCGCAAAAAAGCGATCTGCTGATATTGCAACTATGGTGAAGATGGAAACGGTGATGGCGACTTCATTAAGACAAACGGCTTTGCAGAAGAATTGCCCTAAGTCCCCATCCACGAGCCATTCGTAGCCAACATATGACATTGAAATAACTCGAGGCATATACACAAGTGTTAAGAGAAGATAAGCAACGCTTGTATTCACAATAAAGTAATTGACTGTTTTCCACATTCGCTTATCCCTGAAGACTATGACAATGACCAAAGTGTTTCCAGTGAGGGAGAGAACTATGAGGATGCAATAGAGGACGATTCGAGTAACTTTCTCCGCCATAGAGTCCGAATGAAAACACGCGCCTTCGGTCACAGCCTTTATTCGCTCGCTCAAATTAGTGGAATTCATCTTTTCGCGTCTGGACGTTTTCGTCTTTTGCACCGGTTAGCAGCTATCCGCTTATCAAAGCAATAGTTCGACTTGAAGTGGGGGCAATGAGGAGAGAGTTTCCGCAGTGGCTGTCAAGGCAGGCCGGGACGAGGAGTATAATTCGCCTTATTTGTCAAAGAATCAGTGACACTTGAAATTGAGTTCTCGGTATAGAACTGTTCGCGCCCTGACCAAATGACGACCTTTTCTTTGAAAAATATTCCTTTAAACCCAAGCCGGAAGCGGTAAGTCACTTAACGCAATGGTTTCTCCGTTTCCATTGTGAAAGGGAGAATTCTTACAGCACGTTGTTTACTTTAGTGGTGATGCTACTCGCCGCCCCGTTTGCCGCACGCTCCTAAATTAACCCCTCTTTACAGGAGATCATCTGCCAAATAGCAAGTTATAACAATTATATTGTGACGTCATAGAGGGTACATTTACTTCCCCGGGTTACCAAGCGTTACTATATTAGCATGGCCGAAAAATAACAGCTGAGGCACCAACGCAAGCTCCCATGCGATATAGTTCAAGTCGTGAAAGTGCACTGACGTTTAGAGCCTCACAGACCAGAGGCGACTTAGTAATGTGCTTAAAAGAGGTCAAGACTTCATTAAGAATTTTAATGTCATAATCGCTTCTTCTTTTTCGCTGTATTTTCAATTGTATAACGCATGTCTCGATTCAAGCGACTATTACTGTCTGCGTAAAATACTGCTAATATAAATGATCAGATGATACACCTTTTGAAGGTGGAGTTTTCTATTTCCTCAACAAGGCGGTAAATAAGATAGGTAAGGGGCTCTGTACGCCACGTCTGTCATTCCAGACAATGCATATCTCGTTCATGTGACTTTACATTAAAAACCCTAATCTCTCTAAGTTGAATTGTAAATAGGTTGTGTTCGCCCCGTATCCTACATAAATAGAATTGTGTTAAGTAAAAGTTCTCTTTTAAATAATGTATTCTTTTCTTAATGCACCTTTCTCCCTCAGCCCCTTAAAAGCTATTCTTGTCTTCTATAAAGCACATTGCAGTTTTTGAAACCTTTTTCTCAAACGGAAGCTTGCCTCGGTGGTGCATGCTGATTATGTTTTCTGGACCATTATGTTTTATTACTTTATAACGTAATCGTTTGTCTAACAAGTGACATTAAGTGAGTTTAGTTTTTATAAAATGTTTCCTGTGATTACAATATTATTATCAAACATCTTAAAAGCGTACCAATTGTTAATTATATGCCTCGGTGTTTAGAAAAATTCGATAAAAGGTGTTTGAAAAAGGACTTTGGTAATCCAAAAACAAAAACTATAGCCTGTTTGGTAATCCTAAAAAATACTTAAGCCTTTCCTCTGTTATTTGAAAAAGTGTACTGCAGGTAATTTACTAAAATCTTTCCCATAACATGAAGGCTTCTTACTAAAGAAGGGACCTGTTCTTGCTCACTGGATGTTTATAATATTTTCTAACTCAAATAACAATAGCGGAGGAAATTGTCTCTGGGAATTTTTTAATCCTGTTCTCGCGTGACGCAACCCTGGGTGAGTATGCCATCCATCCAAGATTTGTGTCTATAGGTGCCCTGAAAATGTTAATCACTAATAAATATTTGTTTATTTAATTGATCTTTGGGATGAAAGCTCCTTAATCGGGTCAAAGGCACCCTGGGTGGAGAGGGTTAGGGTTAAACGGAAGGATATTAAATAAACTCAGATGCAAAGGTTTTTTATTTGGCTTTTGCCAATAAATTTATATGCCTTTTTACACTTAAAATCGCGAAAAAAGAAGGGTCGTAAAATATCGCTATCTCAAAACCGCGAAATTTTTACGTCGCAAAAATAAAATGTAATAAGGTATGTGATAAAATCACCAGTGAGCAAAGCGTGCTCATCTATCCCAAAATACTACAAACACCGAGGAGAAAGGAGGTTCAACCCAATTAATACAACACTCAATTCTAATCCAGACCTGAACGGCCAGAAAAGTCACAGAGTTCAGTGCCGGGACTCAAACTCTGCAGCGCAGCGCTGAGATGATAGTGCACTAGGCCACAAGTTCTTTATCCCAGAAAGTCACTAATATGAGGAGGGACAGCTGGAGGTGCTGCCTGAGCACATCCTCGCTGGCACCACTGACACTTTATTGAAGTGCTGTAGCAGGCTTTGAAATATTGGAGGGGCACAATACAGAGACAATAAGAAAACATTGGGGGCACAGCTACGCCTTTTCTGGTCATTTCCTTATCATTTTTCAAAATATTGGGGGGCACGTGCCCCCAGTGCCCCACCCCCTGCTACGGCCCTGGTATTGAAGTGCGGTGCGTCATACATCGCTAGCAGCCTGTCGGGATGCGATAACGTGTTACTTGATTAACAATGACTACACTTTTCTCAGAGAAGTGCTCGTGCGCGTTCCAGAACTCCTATGACTTCAATTCATTCTGAATACGTCATTTTTATTTTAAGATAGCGAATATAGAGAATACTACATGGAAAGTGCGCGCGTACGGATTTTATTCACCAGTTTTTTTGAACAAAACAACGAGTGAATAAAAACTGTACAAAGCACTTTCCATGCTGTATTTTGTTTATTATATCCATACTGAGAAATTTCTAATAAGCTTATTACATAATATTTCATTAGACTTGGCTGCAGAGGCTCCGAGGTTTGTGCTGTTCGACGGTTCAGTTGAAGACAGAAACTTACATTGAAATGAATCTGTCCCGCTAATGTCACGCACGAGACTGTAGCTTATGTCACACAAGTAGTGCCCATTGAAGAAGCATGGCACCGCAATGGGCACACGCATGGCACCCTCTTTCGCCTGTCTCTTTCTTGGTCTATTTGAAACCAACGCTTTGCGTGACGCCCCTTACAAACCCCATACGTGGTTAAGATACATCGACGATATTTTTGTTGTATGGACTGAGGGTCTAGACAAATTGAACGCTTTTGTAGATTATCTTAACAATCTACATCCCACCATTAAATTTACAAGCTTCCACTCCTAAAACAATGTACCTTTTCTTGACGTTAATGTCTCCCTTGTTTATAGTAAAATCGAAACTGACCTCTACTCCAAACCTACTGACAAACACCAACACCTTTTTTTTTTTCATCTTGACATTCTCATCACACCAAAAAGGCCATCCCCTATAGCCTCGCCCTCCGTATTCGCCGCATTTGTTCTACAGAAGAAAGCTTTACTAACCGCTGCAATTAACTCACCAACTACCTTCTCAAGCGTGGCTATAAACCCGCTTTTCTCAAGAGACAAATCCTACGCGTTGCTAACATTTCCCGCATTGACGCCCTACGCCCTAATAACAATAATAACAACCACAAAAACTCCCGTCGCATCCCCTTTGTCACTACCTATAACCCTACACTACCTAACATCAACAACATAATCCGTAGAAACTACAACCTTTTACTCTCGTCTAAGCGATGCCATAAGGTTTTCACTGAGCCCCCTCTTGTCGCCTTTCGCCGCTCACCTAACTTTCGCGACATCCTCGTTAAAGCCAAGCTACCTTCCAACCGCTCTCCCACCAACCAACCTCCCGATGCTTTCCGTTGCAGAAAAAACTGCCTAACCTGCCCCTATATTAGAACCGATGGCGTTACAAGCTACACATTTTTCTCAACAGGTGAAACACGACCTATAACCTCCCACATAACCTGCAATACTAAAAACGTGATTTATATGATTCAATGTAACCGCTGTAACCTATATTGGGGATACTAAACGCAAATCAAAAGAACGCTTTAATGACCACCGCAGAACTGTAGACTCCCAATCTCGATCCATACCAACCCACGCCGCTGAACACTTCCTAAAACCTAACCACTCCGCTTCTGACATAGAGCTCATACCTATTGAAAAAATAAGAAATAACCGCGACTCCATCCGCAAAGCAAGAGAAGCCACATTGATAGCTCGCGCTGGCACTCTTGAACCCGGTGGCCTCAACCGGCGTGAAGAAACCTTTTAGCTACTTAGTAATCCACAACACCCTATTTACCATCTTCCATAAGTCACTCCTTACTCAATTACTATTTTTACCTTTTGTTAGTTAATCATCAATGAACTTTGTACATATACCAGCTGTAACATGCCATTGTAACTCATTTATAACCTGAAGAAGGCAGGTATTGGCCTGCCGAAATATCGTTCTAAAAACATAAATCTGCGTTGTTGTCGACTTTTTTCTTTTAAAGGTTTATAATACAGTTAATTGTTATACACTAAAGTGTGATTTACCCGTTCATGGACAACAAAATAAGATAAATGTGGACTTTAAAAGCACACTAGCATACACACATTGGCACCAGTCGGGCCAAGACGGGACGCTAGCACAGTCTATTACCCGTGCAGTTCGGCAACCATGGACAGCTGTTTCGTCCTTATTAGGACTCGTCAGCATGGCATAGCCGGCTTGCCTCAGTTAAACTTCATCGGCATATCTTTGACTGCGCACCCCCCCTGATATCTGACTGCGCACCCCCTGATATCGATGAGTGCGCACCCCCTGATATCTATGACTGCGCACCCCCTGATATCGATGACCATATAACACATTTTCCTTTATAGGTATAACAGTATTTGAGATTATTATAACGTATTATTGTATTTGAGATGCTTGGCTTGGGAGGTAGGAGGCGAAAAGGAAAGGTATTGTAAACAGCGATAACGCTAGATAACATATTGGGTTTGTTGCGCTTAAGTTGTTTGGGTATAAGATATTTCTACTTTGGTATTTTATTTCCAGACAGATTTTGAATAGATGGGACACACTTTTTAACACTCCAAGGGCGACACACTCTGAGGCCATTTAACCATTTACTTATGACAAAAGGCTTTTTCAAAACGTCGCATAGCACACCCCATGTCAAGTGGAGAAAGCATACACTGCAATCAAGTCCAGTTGGGCTTATTTTACAAATTATGTTTATCAAGCTTTCTTATGCTTATCATTTCAGGACCAGGTACCTTGTCTTCCCTTTCCCTCCCCCTCTCATGATCATCATCGTTCTCGTCGTCTTCCGCGATTTCACAAAGCGTGCAGCACGTGTAAATAAACGCGCGTCCGACCAGCTCGCGATAGCCGCGATTAAACGCCAGAAACAGACACGGACTGATAGCACTATTACAATGCGCGAGAAAAAACCGCCAGAATCTAAGCCCGCAAGGAACATTGTCGTACGCGATCTGCGCCGCGAAGTACGTGACCCAGCAGATGACGAAAGTGACGGATGCACACACGAGCATCACGAGGATGGAATTGCGTGCCGCGCGGAATCTAGCCTCGCGCGTGGGATCATCTATGCAGCGCGCATCAACAGTTTCCTTCCTGCGCAGATAACAGAATACAACTATGTAGAACACGACCATGGTAACAAGCGGTAGAGCATAGCAGGTGACGAGCAAGAACGTGTAGTAGGTGTCCCTCGCGTCCTCGCTGTTGAATGCCTTGATCAGTCTAACCCCGCAGTTGAACTTGCCCTTGGAGTGTTCTTCGATCTGTAGTGCGTACAGTGTAGGGATTCGAGCCGCAATTGCTACCACCCACATGAAGGCGATAAGATAATTCAGCCTACGCTCGAGGACATTCCCCGTGGGGTACACTATGCTGAGATAACGGTCTATACTCAGAATCATTAATGAGAGTATAGAGACCAGTATACACACGTGGTGGATGACCGGCACCATCTTACACAATGCCAGTCCCGCAGTCCCGCCAACCAGCCATTCCGACCCGCGGGTCACCATGATCATCATCCGGGGCATGTAGACTATAGTAAGGAGGAGGTTGGCGATGCAGACATTGGCGACGAGGTGATTGACAGTCTTGCGTATGATGGTGTCCTTGAGGGCAGAGTGAGTGACTAGACTGTTACAGACAACCGAGATAAGGAAGATGAGGATATAGCCCCATAGTCTCCCCGTGCGAGTCTCAGCCGTGTCGTGCACGAAGCAGCTATCGCTCGCGTTAGGCCTGGTGCTCAGCGGTGATATGGAGGTTGTGTTCAATGGCGGCATTTCTGTGGGTTGAGAGTTTGCTTGAATTAATTCTCGGCTCATAGTAAATAGACTATTAAAAACCAGTCATTGGAGACAGTCGCAGTCGAATTCACATGATGTGGTCACGGTGTCACACTTCAGTTATCCACAAACAAAACATACCAAAATACAATAAAAATAGTGTCTATCACGATAGTCACGATAACGATACAGGCACGATCACGATATAGTCACAGTCACGATACAGTCACGGTCACGATACAGTCACAGTCACGATACAGTCACGGTCACAATATAGTCACGGTCACAATATAGTCACGGTCACGATGCAGTCACGGTCACAATTTAGTCACGGTCACGATACAGTCAAGGTCACGATACAGTCACGATCACAATATAGTCACGGTCACAATATAGTCACGGTCACGATGCAGTCACGGTCACAATTTAGTCACGGTCACGATACAGCCACGGTCACGGTACAGTCACGGTTACGATGCAGTCACTATCACGATATAGTCACGGTCACGATATAGTCACGATCACGATATAGTCACTATCACGATGTAGTCACTATCACGATATAGCCACAGTCACGATGACAATACAGTTATAATCACGATACAGTCACGATCACGGTATAGTCACTATCACGATATAGTCACGATTACGATATAGTCACGATCACGATATAGTAACGGTCACGATATAGCCACGGACACGATATTGTCACGGTCAGGATATAGTCACGGTCACGATATAGTCATTGTAACGATACAATCACGGTCACGATGCAGTCACGGTCACGATATAGTCATGGTCACAATATGGCCATGGTCACGATACAGTCACGGTTACAATATAGCCACGGTCACGATACAGTCACGGTCACAATTATAGTCACGGTCACGATACAGTCACGGTTACAATATAGCCACGGTCACGATACAGTCACGGTCACAATTATAGTCACGGTCACGGAAGAGTCACGGTTGCGACATAGTCACGGATACGAGACACGATACGATATAGCCACGATAACAGTACACATTCACGGTCGTGATACAGTCACGATCACTATAGTCACGATACAGTCACGGTCACGATGCAGTCACGATAACAATACGCAGTCACAGTCGTGATAAATTCACGGAAACGATAGAGTCACGATACAATCAAGGTTACGATACAGGCACGATAGAATCAAGGTTACGATACAGGCACGGCCCAATACAGTCACGGTTACGATGCAGTTACGGTCACGATACAGTCACTGTCACGATGCAGTTACGGTCACGATACAGTCACGGTCACGATACAGTCACGGTCACGATACAGTCACGGTTACGATGCAGTTACGGTCACGATACAGTCACTGTCACGATGCAGTTACGGTCACGATACAGTCACGGTCACGATGCAGTTACGGTCACGATACAGTCACGGTCACGATGCAGTCACGGTCACGATACAGTCACGGTCACGATACAGTCACGGTCACGATGCAGTTACGGTCACGATACAGTCACGGTCACGATACAGGAACGATCAGGATCAGGCACGGTCATGATTGTCACAATACAGACATGCGTATCCATTTCCCTGACCTTGAACGCGTCTCTTCTCCTATCACAAAGCTGCTTCGTCAATGGCCGCCATTTCTGTTACAACAACCAAACGCAAATGTACTCTTTTTTCATCAAAGTTCAATAATTCTCTAAGGGTATGGGTCCGCAAAGATAACACGAATCAAGACAAAATTTGTGAAGCTACATCCTTGCCGGGGGCAGCTGGTCAAACGAGTCCGCACGGAAAACGTCATGAAATGTCAGTTTTCTCTACTACGATTCGCTGTGTTTCCCATCGTAAAGTGATGTATATTTATTGTTACAATTTCCTGAAAGCTTTCACTAACAATTGGGTCAAACCAAATAAAATTGATCCTACTGACTATTCTATCGCTGGATCCAATATTCTTTTGCTCAGTCTGAAGCTAGGTTTTAATAAATAAATAACTTTAAATAAATTTACTTAAATATATTTTTACTCTATTTATTATTTTTTGGCCTGGGGTGAAGGTCTGTTTGGGTTACAAATAGATATACTGCTCCAATTAAAAGTACATAATTCATTGCATAAAATTTCAGACATAATCAGCTAAACTTCTTTTGGACAAACATTATGTTTACTTGCCCCAGGGTAGGAAAAAATCCAGTAATTAAAATTATTGATCAGCGCCTTCTTTTACAGAAATTTTTAGGGAAAAACGGGGGCAATTTTTCTGTTTATCAAAATGGAAGCTATATGTTCTAACAAGAAGGTAACATTATGAAAAAAGAATAATACCACGTTCTATATATTGAAAATTACTTACTTTTGATTGATGGAAGAAGCGAATCTTGGTCAAAACTTGCGCAACACACTAAACTCCCAATTGACTGCCAGCATTTTAAAAGCCTTGGAGGAAATATCGCAATTTCCTCAGCTCAAAACAACTGAGTGACATTCTGTCTAACCATGTCTGATATCTAGCTAGATAATAAGATTCCCACGTAATTAAATTTTGGACCTAGGAAATGTATCAAGGGGTTTGTTACATATCAGTATGTATATATAATGAGAATCCATGCTATATTCAAAGTGTAGGAGTGTAATAATCGAATTATTCCAGAGAAAACTATAGTCTAAAATAAACTGGTACTGCTCTATAGTCCTTTTGTCAATCCCGTAGAGATTTGGGGGAAATCGAAGATTGTTAAATTGACTTATAAGTTTAACTGCAATAATGGGATGATAAGAAACTCATAACCATTTAATATCTGATGGGAATGGGATTTTGTATGTGAATTTAGGCAAGAAATGTTTTATTTTTTCACAAGATATTTTTGCTTGCTCGATATTTTTTGTGAAATTAGAAAACGAGCGACGCTTTGCATTTAACTGTGACAATAAAATGTTTAAATAGCTTCTCTTGTTTATTTTTTGTGCGTTCTCTTAAAATCTCTAGTTTCAGCGATTACCAGACGGGAAGGGGGCATTTTTTCAAAAGCAAATCCCTTGAAGTAAGTTAGTCAATTTTGATTCTTCTTGTTTGGAAATTCCTGAAAATTCAGGATAAACCTCCAAAACATATATTTCAAGAGGGGAGAGGGGGCGACATAACAAACAATGCTAACAGATATTTTGTTCAGGGGGAGGGGGGGGGGGCGACATAACAAACAATACTAACAGATATTTTGTTTCACTGTGCGTTTATTCTATTCTTCAAAACTGCAAAGTGAATCGATCAGTATTACAAGTTCGTTTAATCTTTGATTCCTTTAGTTCCGTTGTCCATGTCTGGGAGGTTTCTGCCGGGAGAAAAAAAGTTAAAAAAGTATTCACAATTTTTTTTTTTCCTGACTTTACATATATTAAGTATACTGCTATGCTTTGTCCTTTTAAAATAAAGATAGCTAGCTACCTTATAGGGCTAATTCGTACGAAGGTTGCTAACTCGCTTTGCGATGTACTTCACAATGCTGATTACTTGTTCTAAAGACAGTAGTCACGTTAGGGGGTTTAACCTCCTCCATTGGGCTGCCTTTTTTTATTCTTTTCAATGTGTCTGTTCGATTCAAAATCGTTACGAATGCAAAATAATGACGAAAGTTTTTGAGTCAACCCCCCCCCACCCTTGGCAAAAAGCTAGATCTACCTCTGTACCGTGACAACCGTATGCGACCACCAGTAGTCTATTTCAAAGCGTGACAAATGGTTTCCATATGTATTACCCGACGGTTTATTGGCGTGCTGCGGGGCACTGCTTGGAGGCGTAGGCTTGGTGTACGGCGAGATGCACTTTAAGGCATCGTCTTTGGATGGACAAGACACCCGCACCGGCCCTGTCTACGGCGCCATGATGGTTATGCATGTCTACCGACAGGCGGATCAGGTCGTTGAGCATGTCTTGGAGAGAAAAATCCATCATCACATTTATCGATATAATACAGACAGTGACGACATCCCATGTATCGATACAATACATTGACGTCATCTCATGTATCGATATGATAGAGACAGTGACGTCATCTCATGTATCGATACAATACAGAAAGTGACGTCATCACATGTAACGATACAATACAGTGACGTCATCTCATGTATATATCGATATAATACAGACATTGACGTCATCTCATGTATCGATACAATACAGTGACGTCATCTCATGTATATATCGATATAATACAGACAGTGACGTCATCTCATGTATCGATATAATACAGACAGTGGACGTCATCACATGTATCGATTTAAGACACGCCAGAACCAAGAGCACACTAGTGATGGTTATCGTGGCTAGACGTTCCTGGCTTCAATTCCTTGCTTTTTATCATCATTTGTTCATTTATTCATCATTTTTATTATAACTAAATATTATGTTTTCAGCGGTTCTTACCAAAGTATACATTCTTCGTGATTCCTGTGGATTTAATCATCTGTTTCACAAACTGCATTGTCTCTTTGACCGTCTCAACACCCATTTTCACAAACGGACCTGCAATATATCGAAGCCATCCCATTAAAAAAATACTCGATGACAGACTTTTATTTCTCTCCTTTCCCATTTTAGCTATTGAGAACGAGTCTGTTCTTATCTAGAGAGGAACCGAGCTAGACAAAGCTAGAGCGTAACATATGGCAAGTTCGAGGATCCAACTCGTTATTATTCTATTTGAAACGCAAAGACCGCTGGGTCTCCGGGCATGAATGTATGTTACAGGTTGTCTTGATTATAGCGGGACAAGTTCTTGACAAGCTTTTTCTGTTATTTGTATTGGCAAACCACGGAAAATGCTTGACCAGGTCAGAGCTGTAGGAGACCTCGAAATATAAAAAGGTACCCTACTGTTGGTTTCCTCCTAATTTTCTAAATAATTGTGCCGGACCTTTTGCCCTCAGTGCCCCACCCCTTACTACGGCCCTCAAGGTGTATGACTTCATAAGTTACAGTTTGTTTGGACAAGACGCTGGTAGTGGCATAAGTGTCGGGTTATTATCATTGCGTGACCGATGTGTGACCAAATGAAAACACTCATTATGAGCATTGTTCTGATGTTGCGTGACAAAGTGCGTGACAGGTAGGGGTAGGACTTACCGTCCAGTAGACCGTCGCTGACTCTGTACTCATTGAAGTAACGCATGAAGTAAGCCGAGGCTGCCTTCGCGTGATGCTCTTCCATCGATCGCTTCACGACTGATTTCAGTTCCTTGTGGCCCATGTCTCCAACGTCGTCGAACAATCCTGTTAAAGGGAATGAAAGAAATGAATATATAAATCGTTTCTAATTTGGATAAAGTAAAAAGCAAAATAAGAGTGGGTGAGATTCAAGTTAAACTATTAAAAAGGCGCTCAAACGGATTTCGTATGTGCAACTTGAACGGGAGATTTTTAGCTTTAAACAGAATCCCACTTCTGACACCATGTCTATTTTATGCACTAGACTGAGTTATTCGGAGGGCTGTACCCGTTGTACACAAGTCACGAGTCTCTCGACTAGCACATGCTACAAGCATTGATAAGCATAATGAAAACTAGGTCGCGAAGGTCACGCAATATATACTGGTAGTGCCACACGAGTTATCTGAAAAAGGATCTGCGACAAAAAAGGCGCGCGTCTGGTCTACTCCTAAAATAACAGTGCAACAGTGTAACTATTGCTATTATTAGTGCTATGGTCACTTTGCCATGATGCATTGGGATAAATGGCGTACCTTTGGACGCAGCATGCATTGCGAGCAGTGAAATGCGACGGTTGATGGCGATGAAATATTCGCCGACCACGTGCTTGGCTTGGTGAATATCATCTTTTTGGGTGGCTTGGTGAACTCGCTGCATCATTTCTGTTCAAGGCATGATAAAAAGGGATTTAAAAAGTTTGGTAAAAAGGACAAAAGGGAGGGTGGAGTAAATGATATCAATGGAAGGGTGGGGTGAATAGTGTTACTACTACGGGGGCGGTAGGAACAGCGTTTGTTAAGCTAAATTCTGATAATAAACCACGAAATTCCTGAGCAACAACCTCTTGGAGCACGAGCTGTCCCCGAAGCGCTAGCCGAAACGTGCCCGACTCATTTTGTTCGGGATTCTGCTTCAAACGAAGTATCGTTTGAAGCAGAATCGCAAAGCGTAAACTTGCAGGATTTCTTTTTACTGCGTTTTCTTCACTGTCGGCCATTAAATCTGGACAATAACGTTTAAGACAACCACAGGTTTACCGCGCACTCGCTTAAGGCTGTTTAGACCATTTTGAAAAATGACAGCAATTGGTTGTTATATATCATATGAAAGTTTTACCCCCAAGTCTTGTAAACAGTCTTAAACTTACCGACATGGTCTTTAATCATGAGCTTGACGAGCTCGCGTCCGGGCTTGGACAGCTGAATCAGCTGCGATAGTGACACAACACTCTTTTAGCACAAACTAACAAACGAGCCTCCTCCGCACGCATCTATAGTGTTTTCTTTTCTTTTTTTTATTTACTTTTTAAGTATTTTTATGAATTTGGCTACTGGTGAGTTTTTTTTTTACTTTTTAAGTATTTTTATGAATTTGGCTTCCTGTGGTGAGTTTTTTTTTTTTTTTTTTACTTTTGAAGTATTTTCTTATGAATTGGGCTTGGGTGAGTCGAACCGGAACCGAGGAGGCCTTTTTTATCCCGCCACAGGAAGCCCGAATTCGAGAAAAGCCCTTTTGCCAATAAAAGGCCTAAAACATTGGAGACCCCAGCGGTGGAGGCTACTTACAAACATGCTTTTTTTTGCATATGATAAAAAAATGCTTACCGCTTTACGGACTTCTAAGAGCTGAAACGAAAGTTTGAAAAACAGGGTAAGAATATTTAAACTTAACACAAAAACATTGAATTCAACTGTACCTTTTCGACGAATTTCTCGCCAGGCTCTCTGTACTTAACTATAAACGAAAGAACGCAAGTGAAGGTCACGTAATACATAAGCAATTACAAAATCTACCACTAAAGCTTTCGAAAGCCTAACATGGCTTATTTCAAAGGGACAGCGTCATGGTACTGCGCATGTCTGGAGGCAGTGTTTATTGGAGGCTTTAATTGTCTACAAACAGTTGAACTTTAAAATGTCAATGCCTTGTTAAAATAATATGCTATATCTTATTGAAAACTATGTTTATTGACAGTTTGTGGTCATTTCCTTTGAATTTAAGTCTCCCACGTACCAAAGGCTTATAAGTCAATATTAGAATTTGACTAAAAGTCATTGTGTCCGGGCCGGATAGCTATTGCAGAGCTCTTACCATGACACTGCCCCTTAAAGTATAAGATAATTTTATTGTACGATGAACTAAACTGATTCAAGCAGTAAAAGCTCGTAACTGAAATCAAATTCTCATTTGCATTACTTATTTATGTTAGTAAGTAACTTTCATTTCGGACCAACAAGAGTCGAAAAGATCTGCCTTGAAATGTATCGCTGAATGATCATAGAACACTAATCCGCTATAATATTTCTAAAAATAATAATAAACTTACGATCAGGGTGCTCATCTGCTTTTACAGTCTTTACTGAATTATGAAGCAGCCGTAAAAATCGTCCAAACCAGTTAACACCTGGTCCGCTAGAAGGGTGTGGTCCGGGTCCATGAGAAGGGTGTGGTCCCGGTCCATGAGAAGGGTGTGGTCCCGGTCCATGAGAAGGGTGTGGTCCCGGTCCATCAGTAGGGTACGGCCCTGGTCCGTCAGTCCAAGGTTCCCAAGTCGAGGGTGCGCCAGTCATAGGCTCCCAAGTCGAGGGTGCGCCAGTCATAGGCTCCCAAGTCGAGGGTTCGCCAGTAGTGAAAGGATCGTCTATAAGAAAGAATGTTATATGCTCGAATTAGAATTAACCTCCATGGCTATAAACAATTCTGCCTTAAATTGAACAGCTTACTAATATACTTTGAAATGAAATTTATAACTAATCTACGAGCTTAAAATTTTGTTCATTATTAGTGCTTCCCCGGGTGAAATTTCGTTCATACGAAGTCATTGACTTAAATATTTCGTTTGAGATACGTGCGGCCTCGTGAGCCATAGAGTTCATAGCTAGGGTCTCCTAGTCACCGAATAGTCTCTCGGAGAGCATGCCAGAATCAGAAAAAGCATTGCAAGTAATCTTCTTGAAAATTCTCTTACAAGCGTGAAAAAAAATTAAACTCACTTGGAGTTGTTGGTAAAATTTAACCTAATTTAATCAAATGCGGGTTCGGGATTTTGCAACCTGCTATTGACTCCTCCTGCTCTTTAGGTAAAATCAAAAACTACTAAGGCAAAAAAAGCGTGAGATAAATAGATTTGATTCTTTCCATAAATTGTGCATACCTTTGACATCAATAGACTTGGCTGCTGCGAGGCCAAGAAGCATAGAAAACACAAGAATCTTCATCATAGTAACGCGAATGCAGAGTCTCTACTGAGAGTGCAGCGAGATAGTTGTACCCATGCAGGGCTCATTACTTAAAAATACAAAGCTCTATTCAAACGTTCATTTGTTGTAAAGACAAAAGGGCTTACTTTTTTAAAAGCATTGACAAGTATTTATGTGTAAATCAAACCAAGAAGGGATGTTTTTTTAATGCCTTTGGCTGTCCAATGATGTCAATCGCCAGAGGAATGTCATGCCATTATTTCGTTTGTGCTGGGGAATTAAATATTTTAGACGTGTTATTATAAAGAGGACATTTTGTCTTCTTAGCTGCCAGACAAAATTTTCATAATTCATTCCTCTCCCACGCCCTTTTGTTAAAGAGACTTTTTCATTGCTGGATTATGCAACGCTTTTGTCCTGCTGTTGTTGAAGTTAGCGCATTATAAAACAACGAGACAAGTATATCGAGCGCTTGGTCAAGGGTAAATGTGTTATTCGAAGAAAAAGTCGACAAAAAGTTGCTTTAAAAAACATACTTCGGCAGTTCATTGCCTGCCTTCTCTAAGTTGCGTTTTACACTGTAACACTCTAATGAGTGTTACAGTGTAAAACGCAACTTAGAGAAGGCAGGCAATGGACTGCCGAAGTATGTTTTTTAAAGCAACTTTTTGTCGACTTTTTCATTATAAATTATTAACTATCTATTTTTTGCTAGTTAATCATTAAAATGATTTACTAGCAAAGGATAATGATATAAATGATATAAATTAAGAAAAATAGTGGATATTGATAAACAGGAGGTGTTGATAAAACAGTATCTTATCGTGCTTATGGACACCTTTATTACCTTTAGGGTATAAGATATTGCTTTTTCATGTAACCCATAATGCACTGCGAGTTGCGCATGCTTATATATAAAACATTTTTTTGAATCAACGGGGAGTATTTTTTTTTCCGGCGTTTCGGCAATGCTGCCTTCATCAGGATACGGGTTGCGCATGGATTCGCATGGTTCTGCAAGGTATTTTGAACTACAGGTATTTAATCCAACAATGAGCTGATAAGAAACAATGCGTTATGTAACCCCGTTATTGTTGCTCAACTGCTAAATGCCCGATCCCCTCAACTGCCAAATGCCCGATTCCCTCAACTGCTATATGCCGGATTCCCTCAACTGCTAAATGCCCGGTTCCCTCAACTGCTAAATGCCCGATTCCCTCAACTGCTAAATGCCCGATTCCCTCAACTGCTAAATGCCCGATTTCCTCAACTGCTAAATGCCCGATTCCCTCAACTGCTAAATGCCCGATTCCCTCAACTGCTAAATGCCCGATTCCCTCAACTGCTAAATGCCCGATTCCCTCAACTGCTAAATGCCCGATTCCCTCAACTGCTAAATGCCCGATTCCCTTAGAATTGATATTGCATTGATAAGCGTTTCTTTCTTTGTTTTGAAATATATTAGTGACTGGAATAAAAAGATATAAGGGTCGATTTTTCACACTAAGCTCATTTTCTTCATAACTTACCAACAACAAGCTCCCTCGTCAGCTCACTCCCCCCCCCCCCCCCCCAAAGAAAAGGTAAAATTCGTAAACAGTGAACTGGTGAATAAAGCCGGTACTCGAGTGGGGGGGAGGGGGGGGGGGTGCGGGGATATGGAAACCAAGACAATTAAGATATAAGGCGAACAACATTTTGGAATCGATGATAATTCATATAAAGAGGGGCCGATGAGCACATCCCTCCCCCCCTCCACCGGGAAATTTTGACATCTCATCGACATCTGAAGAGTAAAACTTAATTCTGTGCTTAGTCTCTGCGATCCTTCGCACAGAAAATGTTTATATTGTATATTCTACATAAACAACACACAAGGTGTGAGGAGTGACGCGTACCAGTTTATTGGAGACGATATTACAAGTATAGATGTAATGTAAAATATACAAACATGTTCATGTATCAACTAGCAGAAGACTGGGGAAAAACAACCCCGGAAACAACGCCGCATTATGCAAACTGGTAAGGTCAAGTGAAAGACGAATGTAATTAGCTAAATATATAGGCATGACTGAACCTCTAGGGAACGCGCAAGGCGCGAATTCCGAATGCCCAACATAAACACATTTCTCTTTCACCATATATTCCACATTATGCCCTTATAATGCGTACTTCCTTGCGCCTGCGCAGATTGCCACGTTTTAAAGAAACCATTGTTATGCAAATTAACATGGTACAAAACCCCGAGTACAGCAAGATCATGCCTCTTCTTCTTTCGTGCTTGCGCACAAAGGTAAGCCCACGTTGGGCTTGATTTGGGTTTTCTTGAAATCTTGTCTTTGTACCCTATATTCAATACCCCATTTGTTTCTGTTTTATACATTTTTTTTACAGCGAATCTTCAGAATTATGACCAATAAGTCCTCTTCGAGTGTTGATGAAGAAATGAATGAAGACTCTCTGTTGAGGGATGACGCCGCTGGTGCTGAACCTCAGCTTTCACTCTCGGCGCAGAATATGGCCGCCTTGAGAGATAATCTGGGAATAAATACCATTCAGAGCGCGGTTGAGAATTTAACCTCGCTGGTATCTGGCCAAGTTTGTAACAACAAACGAGAAGCCAGTCCCAACTCGTGGAGCGGAGCTGGTTCAGCCCGCAAAAAGTCCCGCGATGAAACTGAGGGTTTTGACCCCTCAACTATCGCCCTCGATTTGCGATAATGGCGACAAAGGCGATTCTGAAGACGAAGAATCTTTCCTACCTCAGTCGATTTTCGACGAAAGTGAATCAAAGGGTCCGGAAGTGGCGAAGACTCTTGCTAGTCGCGTGAATGAGTCGTTTACGTCTAAGCCGCTCGAAGGCAAATTGAAGCCTTTAATGGACAATTATAAATCTCCTGTCAACTGCGAGATGTTGTGTGTTCCTAGAGTTAACTCTATTCTTTGGAACGAACTGCCAAAGCGAGCGCATCAGATCGACTTAGGGCTACAAGAGGCCCAAAAGGCAATCATGAAGACAGCCCAAGTACTGGTTTCAGTTACTGATGATATGATCAATGCGAAGAAAAACAGTCTCTGAAGCCCGGATCTTTTATTGACCCTCTGTCAGATGCTATCACATTTGTGGGTCATGCGAGTTATCTCACTTCTCTTAAGAGGAGAGACCTGCTAAAGCCTGAGCATAGCAAGGATTTTCAATCGCTATGTTAGGCTTCAACGCCAGTTGAATGAGATTTCAAAGGCGAACAAAGTTGCTACAAAAATATCGGCAAGCTCGTCTGTTTCTCAGCGCCACAGATCGCGAGGTGGTTACCGTAACAACAACAACAACAACAACAGGCAGAGGAATTCGTCTTTTTTACCGCACCAGAACCCCAATTCTGCGTGGGGAAAGACGCAGGGAAACCAGAACCAAGACTCGTCGAGACCATACAACAGGAAATACAAAGCGTCAAAAGCGAAGTAAACAATGTGAGTTCAACTTCACATAGTATTTCCCCTGTTGGTAATGTGGCTAACAGGGTTGATCAGTGGTCTAAAATCACCTCTGACAAGTGGGTTCTTGAAACCATACAAGGATACCACCTGGAGTTTGGGCGAACTCCTTGGCAAAAATTTATTCCTGGCCGATTCAATTTATCGGAATCAAAAATTCTGCTAATTAATGCAGAAGTCGTAAAGCTTTTGGAAAAACGAGCTGTTGTCCAGGTGAACCACCGTGAGGATGAATTCTTGTCTTCGATTTTTTTTTTGGTGCCTAAGAAAACGGGTGATCTTAGACCAGTCATCAATCTGACACCTTTAAATGAATGTGTTCAGAACATTCATTTCAAAATGGAAAACTGATCTTTTGGAGCATTTACTGCTCCCTGGGGAGTTTATGGCTTCGATTGATCTGAAGGATGCATATTTTAGCACCCCAATATGTGTACAAGACCGGAAATATTTGCGGTATTGCTGGCGTGACAAAATTTATGAATTCACGTGACTCCCTTTCGGGTATAAATTATCGCCTCGGGTATTTACTAAGGTGCTTAAGCCAGTTTATGCATCGTTACGTTTTCGTCATATTAGAGTAATCTATTATATTGATGACACTTTAGTGATTGGTAAATCAAGTGAGGAGTGTGCACAACATGCGCGTGATGTTTGCCAAACCCTTTCTAATCTTGGCTTTACCGTGAACGAAACTAAATCTCAAATAGTTCCTATGCAACAATCGACGGGCGGCCTGTGGTCTGAGGTCGAATCGGGAAACCACATCAATTATCTAGAGACTTTAGGTGCGTTTTTTGCACTGAAGTGTTTCGCACGTGACGTCACTTGCAAACACATTCAACTAAAGCTTGATAATACCACAGCTGTATCTTATGTCAACAAGATGGGTGACATACGATCTTGCAATCTAGACAATCTGGCAAGGGAAATATGGTTATGGTGCATTGATAGACATATTTGGATATCAGCTGTCCATTTACCCGGACAAAGTAATACAATAGCTGACTACAAATCACGAAATTTCAATATAAATTTGGAGTGGACTTTGCACCAAACCGTCTTTGACTGGTTGTCTCAGACTACTTTCATGCCGGATATCGATTTTTTTGCATCTAGATTAAATACTAAGGTCCCAAGATTTATTTCCTGGTTGCCTGATCCGTGCGCGTTTGCGTGCGATGCTTTCTCATTAGACTGGAGTAATTTCAAACCTTATGCATTTCCTCCTTTCAGTCTCATTCCAAGTGTGCTGACCCACCTACGGACACATCTCGTGCAAACGTTGTTACTAGTAACGCCAGTGTGGCGTATTGAGAATGTCAACCGAAAGACTTAATTCCCCAAGTGGCCGAACCTTCTGAAGCTGCCCCACACGGATCAGCTCCACCCCTTCCGGGACCAACTCCAGCTAGCCGCGTGGACTCTATCAGGGCATGTCTCCTTAGCCGAGCATTTTTTTTTTGGCGCAACCAAGATTATCTGCGAGTCATGGACAAAGGGAACAGGCAAACAATACGATGGTGCCTGGTCTAAATGGGAGAACTGGTGTCGTGAACGGTCACATGATCCTTTTCAGGCATCTGTGAGTACACTGATCAATTTTTTGACGTCTATGTGCGACGATGGCAAAGCTTACAGTACCATAAACACTTATCGCTCAGCGGTGTCAACTACGCTTGAAGCTGTTACGGGGATCAATATTGGTTCGCATCCTTTAGTAACCCGATTTATGAAAGGTGATTTTGTGAAAACTACTCCTAAGCCTCAGCCTAACACTCTTTATCGCTCAAGGAACTGACTCTTAAGACAGTTTCCCTTATCGCGTTAGTTACAGCGTGCCGTTGTCAGTCTATTAATTTACTGGACTTAAATCATATGTCTGTCTCAGATGGTCAGATAGTTTTTGTTATAAATGAGCGTGTTAAGACATCACGTCCTGGGAAGGTGCAGCCCAGGATTACGATTCGTAGTTTTTCAGACAATAGCCGTCTGTGTCCGTGCTTGCATGTAAAGCATTATCTTGACAGGACAAAGTCTATTAGGTACTGTGACAAGTTGTTTATTTCGTATTGTAAACAAACCGTATAAGGGTGTTACCCCTAGCACTATTGCGAGATGGCTCAAGGCTGTACTTAAATGTGCTAACATAGATACTTCTATTTTCAAGGCCCATAGTCACCGTAGTGCTGTAACATCTGAGGCCTTTTTCAAGGGTGCATCGGTAGCTGATATCATGAAATTGGCTGATTGGTCAGTGCACATTTAATAAGTATTGCAATAAGCCTATTGCCCCCTCTGACACGTCGGTCAGTATGCTAGCCTTGTCCTAGCCCTTTACGCCTATTCAATAATGAGGTGTATGTTTTTTCTGTGTGTTTATTTGACATCTCTCTTTGAAATCGCATTATAAGGGCATAATGTGGAGTATGGTGAAAGAGAATTTTAAATTAGACAAGAGGTAGACTTACCTTGAAGAATAATTGTAATTCTCTGAGCCATACGGAACATTATGACCTTATTAGGTACCCACCTTTTTCATTTGCGCCACTAAGTCTAGCTGTCTGTGGCCCACCCTTCATTTGAAGAAGAAGAGGCATGGTCTTACGCGGGGTTTTATACCATGTTAATTTGCATAACAATGGTTTCTTTAAAACGTGGCAATCTGCGCATGCGCAAGGAAGTACGCATTATAAGGTCATAATGTTCCGTATGGCTCAGAGAATTACAATTATCCTTCAAGGTAAGTCTACCTCTTGTCTAATTTAAAAATTTTGCCGGTTCACCCCACATAATAAAAAAAGTACAAACCCGATTACAGTGAATGAAGTCGCTACCAGATAGACAGATTATGCCTTACGTTTATCATGTGCCGTGATTTCCATTCGAAGCTAACACTATAAATGAAATCAAATGTATCGGAATTAGACAAGCAAATTGTAAACAATAAACACAAAACCGCATATTTTGGAATTCAAAAACGCAGCTCAAGACAACTTTTATTTGCGGTACAGCGAAAACTAACTTAAAGATAGAGTATGACGAGTACACTCTTTTATTTATAAACACCTCTAGTTTTTAGTTAGGGCTAGGCCGCTCTTATTTTTGGAGAATTTTTAAGGCTGAATATGTTTTTAACGATGTTCTTAAATTTTAGTGTACTTATTAGAAAAATATAATACCCAATGAATTATTAAGGAATATGATCATTAGCAATAATAAGGGTGTTATTATGAGCCCAATTTTGAAGCTGCATTTTAGAACGCATCAGGACTAAAAAAAGGAATATATATTTTTTGATCATCTCTTAGCATGTTCTTTTTAAAAAAAGGTTCTTTTAAAAGTAAGACATGTGTAGACATTCTTATTAGAATAAGAGTGTAGTTCTCTTTAAGATGTACATTTTTATCTTTAATAGAACTGAGCAAGTTTATTTATGTATGTTTATTCGAATCCCCCGCTTTTGTCCCAAAGCTGAGAGGGTTACTATTTATAGACAGTGATGACAATTTTTAGGAATGCCCAGAATGCCCGGCACGACCTCGCAACAGAGCAAAACAACTGCCTGGCGACAGGCAGACAAAAGAAACAATAGATATCAGATGTTGGCCAATGAAAAAACAGAACCATTACGTCGCCCAGGGCCAATCAGCGCGCGAAATAGTGCTAGTAGTTTATTAGTAACGCGCGAAATCGCATAGAAACAAGAGAAGCAAGCTTCGATCATCTTAAAAAATACAGAAATTCGGGATGAATTTTGGAGGCCAGGACAAAAACAAAGCATTAAAATACAGGGATAATCAACGTACACCGTAGAAATTTATTTGTGCACCGGTGTATCAATTTGAGCGACTTGGTAGCTGAATTCGAGTTTGTAATAGAAGGAAGATCTGCCGGAAGAGAAACGCATAAGTTGGTGAATTAAAATATATAAGGTATCTAAATACTAAGAAGTGCAAGGGACGTTCAGGACATTATTTGAAATCGATCGTCATGGATCGACTGGAGCAGCCGAAGGAGTTTGTAAACTCTAATCATTTGGAATGGCGAGATACAAACCCGAAAAGTCCCGCTTCCCCACAATCACCGCCTTCACTGCAAGTACAAGGCAAAAGTCTTACGCTAAATCGCGTTAAACCGATCATCAAGGAACATACCAGTCGGGAACTGTCAAAAAAGAGCCGAAAGCAAAGGCTTTTGATGTCCCAGAAGGGAAATCTAAGTGCACTGAAGCTGAAACGTAGGGAAACATCGCCTGATATACATCAATTGGATACAAGAGTCAAACCTAAACGAGGTAAAGCTCGACCCTCCATTAGAGAGATCTCGATATCGTATTTCACTTACTTCTTTTACCGCAAACCAGAGCTACTCATCTCACCCAAAATATAACTGATTAGTTCTAGGTCTTGAATATTTAAATATTTTTTTAACCGCTTATTTACCTTCAAGTGCAAAGATTGCGTGCTTGCTAGCCGGCATAACACATTTACTACTACACACTAATCGACAACTTCTAGAGCACGCGAACCCGTGTCTACCAGATCAAATTTTCAAAAGGCTTTTAGCTTCGTTGCCAGAATTGTTCGTAAATAAAACATTGTCTTTTTACCCGCTGTCAGACTACTTCGGCTCACTCAAACTTTAAATGAGCATCGATGAGTAACAATCGTTCACCCTACTGAGTTTCTTGTGATTTATTTATAAGTACACGGATTTTTCTCTAAACGAATTGGACACCCTATGTCTATAAATCTATTGTTCAATAATTCAGTACGCGGGTCTCTAATGTATTGCTAATTTCGAATCGCCTTCTTCAGGTCGTACATAGTACAATTATTAGCTGCTTTTTTATTCTTCAATAGTGGCACATGTGTTTGTTCTGAGTACAAACACGCATTGTATTTCGCGTGGAGTAAATCGACGAAGGTAAACCATTCAAATGTTCGCGATTGATACGATTCGCGAACACTGCCATTTTGTTTTTGTTTTATTTCCGTCCTTGTAAATCTTTTACATATTTCTATTTTGGAAGTAAGTAAAGGTGGTCCGCCTTTTTTGTTGGGTCTAGACGTTTTCCTGAGTATGTCTAGGGCTGACTTTTCGGATATGTGGAATTGACATTTGCCGAGACATATCATGATAAAGTGAGTTGCGTGAAAGAGTTTTCTCGAGAACATTGCCACGATATGATTTTGAAATAAACGAAAATGACTCGAGAGAGAGTTATTGAATAATAGCTCAAATCCCATTTTAATTCCAAGCGATTCATAATTGATTCAATGTGTTTTTTCCTTCTGATGTACCAATAATATTACCTATATTTAGTAGCATTTTACTGCAATTCATGAATAACAATTCGAAAAAATGATACATGCCGTAAAGAAGCACTCTTCTTTTTGTTTTAATCTAGAATAAAGCCAAGCGGGGTTTATCAGCTAGTATTGTTTGACATGACTCTCTGTCATGTCAAACACAGGAAATCACAAATTGCTAGCAAACTGCCATGGGATTGGTTTGTGTGTTATGTAAGTGGTTCCAGCACTGTGTGCTGTGTCTATCGCCACCCAAAGCTGACCCTTGTCAATATTGTTTGTATACACTTCTTTATAAGTTACGGGCGTGTCATTATTCAGCAGCAGGAGGGGGGGGGGGGGGGGGGGGCTCTGATTTTTTTAAAAAAGATTCGCAAAAAAATAGGACCCTTCCCCAGCCATAGAGTAAAAAAAATAGGAACCTCCTCAAGCCAAAGGGTAAAAAAGGGACCCCCTATACATAAAAAAATAACACAAATGTATCTGTAAGAAACGCTAGTGTCAACATGAAATTCATGGAAAAAACGTTTGGTTGTCAAATAAATATAGATATTTAGGGGTGATATGTTTACTGAAAACTAAGTTTATAAGTCATGGGCCAAAAGTGGGCATACAACATTCCCTCCTTCCTGAAACACAATGGCAAGTTTTTTCGTTTGAATATGTTCTGATGCTGAAAACATCCATCTTAAAAATTTTCTGAGAAAAAAATATCAGTTTCTTTTTCCAAGGAGGAACCATTCCCAGCCAGCATTGGTTAGGAATTTTTTTCCCTCCCCCCCTGCTAAATAATGACATGTCCCTTAATTAACACAAGTAAGACACTATGAGCTAAGCATTGAAAAATGGCTATCTATCTATTATATTTAAAAAAAACATTTTTTTAACATTATAGAAAAGAAATTCGAACATATTATTATTTTCTGGCAGGGGCTTGTACCTTTGCATAGGAACCTTTCAATTTCGTTTAACGAAACCATGTATTTTGTCTTTTCAGAACCCCTGCCTATGCGGATGAGGGCTCTGCCGCAGTCTTTCTTCCATGAGCCTCACAGTCTGCAGACTAGTTCATTGGGCTCTGGAAGTGCTTTGGCCCCTGCTTTTCCACCGTTGTTTCATAATGCAAATAATACAGGATACGATGTTAGCAATCTTCGGCCAGTCACCCCCCCAGAAGAGAAGATGCAGCCACGCCCTCCAAAAGAGAGAAAAGTAAATTATTCAAATACCCCTAGTGAGGATTTGTTGTCAAGGTTATTTGATCCAGTTTTGGAGGACAAGACCAAGAAATTTGTTGTCAAGAGAGGAAGGTAAATAAATTTGTGCATAATTGCATGAATGTGTGGTTTGTCTAGGGGGGTACAGGTGTAGAAAGGGGAATAGGCTTGCTAAAAGGATCTGACTAACAGCCTTTCTTATTTATGTACCTTATTTCCAGTGGATTAGAGGCTTTGCTATCATGCAAATGATCTAAAATTGTGTATATATTATATATTTTTTCAGACCAAGAAGAGTTCAATCAGACTTATGTCCAAGCATGTTACCAAAGCTGGAGGAAGACCCAACAATGGTAGAAAACATTGCAAATAGACTATTTCCTCAGCTTACTCTTAATAGCAGACTGAAGACTGGGAATTCAGCGAACACACAACTCTCTACAGTATCTGTACAAGATGGAAAAAATTCAATAACATTACCATCTATCAATCTAGAACAGAACTACTCTCAAATGCTTTCAGAAATTGTGGCACACATGTAGGTTAGGGATTTTAGTAGCCATGAGACATACTATAAAAGGTTAGTTTTGTTTAAGTTAGGGGCATAATCATAAGAAAGCCATTTTTTGCTTTCGCATTTGGTCCTGCCAATTAATGAAACATTAGTCAGTGATGTATACAAGGGCAGATGCAGGATTTCTTGAAAAGGGAAGGAGGGAATAATCATACTTTGCAAAGAAGCTGGTCTTCTGAGAACCACTGGATGGTATTGTTATGATTATTTTGTTAATAATTCTTCTTCTCTGTAGTTGTACAATTTTATATAGTTAGAGTTAACCTGTTTAAACAAGTTTATTATTAGAGTTATTGTGTGAAAATGTACAATGGCTTTTGGAAAGTTCAATTAACTGAACCTTCAAAAGGCCCCAGAAAGCCATGACTTGTAAGAGCCCAATGCTGCTTGAAAGGATTTAATTTATTTGAATCTGGTTATAAAGGCACTTTGCTTCTAAGCCTTACTGAAAGGATGGAGAGTGGAAAAAAACCTTATTCAGCATTTGATTAAGTTAGGGACTTCAGTTCACCTAACCCACATTGGGAGGGACTGTAGATAAACACATGTAAAGACAAAACAAATAGGTGATAATGAATTTATTCTTTCAAGCACATTATGAAAAAAATGTTCATGATTGAAAAACAAATCTTGGAACTATAGAGAAATAAAAGCTATGATTATATAATATATTCCAGACATCATTTGCATGGTAAATTACTCTTTCATTTAGTGAAGACATTCACCGGCACATCATGAGATGATACGAAACCCTTTAGAGAAGAAATGTTTATAGTTTTATTTATAAACTGTTGAGCAAGAGAATTTATTTGGTAGTCCATATAACAAAACAACATATGATTCATGCATATGTGACAGGTAAGACCCTGGCTGATAGTGAGTTGTCTACATAATGGAAAAAGATATATTGGATGTAAATATTTTTTTTTTATCTTAAAACAAATAAAAAATAAAATGAAAAAGTTGTCAATCATAATGGGTAGATATGCATGCTAAGAGATCAAGCTGTCAGGTGCCCCTAAATGACTTTCATGTCCCAAGAAAGAAACTGCTGTTGAGCCTTGAGTATGGTAGATAGCCTAGGCCTAGTGTGTGTGTGAGAAAATATCTTGACCAGTAGCAGAGGTTATGCACTAATCATTTAAAACCCCCAACCCCATGGTCCCTTGGGAAGTATGGGGTTAACATGGGTTTAGAGCACTTTTGAACAAGAATATGTCCCGAGGGGTGGGGAATTGACAGTATGTGACTCTAAGACTTGGGGCAAATGAATAACATCACAAATGTACTCTGCAAAAGTGGGGCTTTTCTCTGTTTTGTGCAGCATCTAAGTCTGATCCACCACCCTCCCCCAGGACCATGGGGGTGAGGGTTTCAACTGACTAGTGCATTTAGGAGTGCATAATCAAACTACTGTTTTAGAAAGAAATCGGATAACCTTCATTTACCATACATATAACCTTTTCGGCTTTATGGAGGTCTATATATCCAACCGGGAATTGCCTAAAAACTTCGAAATCTGGATTTTAAAATGTTCCTGTTATATAGAGGTCCCACTAAGACAATTTCAGATTTGCTCATACAAAATTATCTCAGATATACACAACAACGCTCGTGAGCCTGGGCCACTTGTGAAGCGAAATCGACTAGATCAGTACGCGACATTTTTTCCAGGCACCAAGTTGCAGGTTTGAATACTAAATAAATTGTCTTTGATAAGGGCTCATAAATCACTCTCCAAGTCAGAAGCACTTTGAGATCGAGTAGTAGAGTTGAGATTGCACTTGTCTCCTACCTTTCTCCCAACTGTGTACTTTTGCCAAAGTATCAAAGTCATCGGAGGAATCGGAGACACAGATGTCGAAATGCTATTACTAGAAAATTGGGTAATCTGTGGGATATGTTAACAAAAAGAAACAAACAAAAAGAAAAGAGATCTGGGTTCTAGTTTCGTACCTTCTCCCAGAATCCTGTGCGCTAAAGACAAAATGGCGGACATTTCAAACATGGTCGATTTGTTGATGAAAATCTGATTTCTTTTTCTGCCTCTAAGTTTATATGATCCTTCTTTGAAAAATTATGGATGCTGTCATCTCTGTGGAACCTGAGCTGAATGCTATAGTGTCAGAGGTATGTTTTTTTTCCTGATTTGCAACGGTTTTTCACGAATTTCGATCGCTAAATTCTTAATCATATTCGGTATCTAAGGTAATTTTGCGATCCATTTCTAGACTAGTTTTTAATGTTAAAACCTAAAGATAGCCAAGAATTATAAAAATGGAACAAATTTTCAAAGTGCAACCCAAAGTAGCGTTGTTCTACTGTACACAGGCAAGGGATTTTTTTTATTTCAAAGACATAAATACATCGATAAATGTTATTCAAAAAAATTAAAAGCTATTTTAAATTTTCAAAGTGCAACCCAAAGTAGCGTTGTTCTACTGTACACAGGCAAGGGATTTTTTTTATTTCAAAGACATAAATACATCGATAAATGTTATTCAAAAAAATTAAAAGCTATTTAGCTCACGCAAGAACTGGAGCGTCTACCCCTCATTTAGCAACTGCATTATTTTAAAGATCTGTGGAGGCACACTGGAAAATTGCCAAATTGTAAATTGTTCTGATAATGCTTATACGAAAGATGGTTATGTTGTCAATCTTTACCATTACTAGTCATCGAAAACAATTGTACATTTTCTGACTTGTATGACATTTGTGATATTTAGAAAATGCAAATTAACTTCAAGATAAATCTTAGTAACACAGTTATTGAAAATCAGTTTGATTTATTTTAAAGGAAAAGTTTTTTGTTAGGAGTGTTACTCTGTATATTAGTTGTGATTATTAGATGATTATTAGACTTAGTTGTGATTATTAGACTTTGATTGATTTTATTTTTTATTTTCATTTTAATTCAGTACCTTGAGTTTTTAAACTATAACAAAACAATAGCAGCTTTTGAAGAAGAGTTGAGTCTTCTTGGCAAGAAAGCTGATTTTAAAGGATCATTACCACAGAATGAAAATCAAGTTTCTGAATTACAGGTGAGCAAGATGATCTTGTGAAATATGAAGGAGTGGAATTTAACTTCATCCGTGTATTCATTCTTTAACATTTCAGTCCAAAGACGGGACTCCTAGGTTACACCTATGATGCTTATTATCCTCATCTTCCAATAAATAATCACAAAGGAAATTTTACTTTTTCTTTTATTATTTCAGTTGTCTATTTTATCAGCCTTTGATAATGGGAGCTATCAAACCTTCTTTACCACTTGGAACAACAAGCTTCCTGTTGATGTCCTACAGTCTGACTCCACATGTCAAAAGCTGGAGTTTAATCTCAATATCTACTTCGCTGTCTACCCAATAACTAATGGCAGACAGGTATACAGCTTGGGATATTGGGAAACCACTCTCAATGTTGTTGGCATTAAATAAATTAATAACTAAATTGTATTCAAGATTGCTACACTACCTCTTTACTTTGCCCTTTTGGTTTATTTGCTATTTAACGAATCATTATAATTACAAAAATTTATAGTAACCAAGGCCAAAACATGTTTTGGCAACAAACAGAGATGAGAGTCAATGAGGGTTCTACTCAATTTTACTCTCACAGGGTTGCAATCTTGGTCTTTGAGAGTTGATGAGAGTGGTTCACGTTTTGAAATCAGTGCAGTCAATTATTTGACGTCAGGATTCATCATTGAATCTGTAACTATGTAAAATTTCACTTTTTGTGAAAACTGCTATAAATTACCTCATTAAACTTTATAATTCACAATAGATCAAATGCTACCAACTATCATAAACTCTGTAAATGATAGTTGAAGAGTGTGTGAGAGTGAGTTTGAGTTCTCATCAGCTCTTGTCTTTTGTGTGATTGTGTCTATTAAGGCGTATTAAAAACACTGACCAAGAAGCATTGTCCATATTCATGAAAAAACTCATCTTTAGGCCTGAACAAATGTCCTGCAAAACCAGGACTTTTGATCGCTTTTGTTTTTTAAGGGATATCGCCTTTGCATGGCTTGTTTCTACTACTGTATATTATCTCTCTTAGAGTCCTTTCTTCAAGTCCCCCTTATGTGTAAGGATCACTGTTGACTGTTTATTTTTATTTAAGAACAAGCACCAACTTGAACAATCTATGAGAATATTCAAGGCCTACCTAGAAAACAAGGGAGCAGGCCTCAGCCAGACCACTGAGTTCTTACCATATTATGCTCTTCCATTTGTTCCTGATCCAACAACTCACCCCTCATTCAAGCCATTATTTTCAGTGAGTCCTTTGATAGTAAAGCTTTATATGTGAAATCAAGGATCCTATATGCTCAACTCCACCTCCATTAAACAGCTGACAGTATTTTAATCCTCCGTGGATGGTGCTTAATCCCAGCCCTACCAATCGATAATTCTGATAATCAATAATAATCAATAGTATTCGATAAAAATCAATATCAATCAATCGATTAATATCGGGAATCGATAGAAAGCAATAACGTGAAACTTTGTAAGTATCGATTATCATCGATTATTATCAAAAAATATTGAAAATATGGATTATTATTAATTATATTGATAAATATCGATTTCTTTGTACCATTTGCAAACCACATTCACGATACAAGATAACAGCAATTAACCTATATAATTCTCAATAAGAGAGCACTACTTAGCAGAGATGAACACATGCCGAGAAGCTAGACGTATCATCCCCAGTTCATGTGGTAACGGTGATGACAGATTCAATTTTCCAGCGGTCAGTTTTAAACATAAGAAATCGATAAAACCCAATATTAATCGATAATAATCAATGTGATTGAGTACTTTTGGGCTGTGAGTATCGATTATTATCGATTTCCAATATCAATCAATAATAATCAACTGATTAATATCGATTAATATTGATTAATTCAATTAGATTCCGATGATCGATTTTTATCGATTGGTAGGGCCAGGTGTAATCTCCTAAGGTCCTCACATGGCTGTGCAATGTGGGAAAGTAATTTAATGTTTTTAGTTTAGAACATTTTGACAAGGTGCCCAGTTCAGCAAAGCTACGTCACCAAAGGGACAAATGACAACATGCTGCTAGCATCTCACAAAAGCTTTTTCTTTTATTATTATTTATTAATTTGCTTGTAGATGGTGACTGTGGAAACCTAAAACAAACAATCTTCCCCCAATTTGTTTACTTACTCTGGGCCATTTGTTTTATGCCAGCAGCGGAAACAATTAGTTATGGTTTTTTTTTCTGCAAAAATTAAGCAGACACTTTCATTATGCACAATTTTCTTTTTTTTTCAGAACACATGGGGCCTCGAGCTGAGAAGCACCCTTGATTCATTCCTGAAAACAGCTTTGAAGTCTCAAGAGAAACCAAAGCTTTACACACTATTTGTATCCTTTATACCAGTGTCACACAATTAGAAGATCGTAATGATAATAATGATATAAATAAATAAATCATAGTAAATGTTGCTAATCCTCAAACTTTGTCACTGGTGTGACATTAGGCTATAGTTGCAGGAGGTCCCGACATAAACAGAAACTCCTCCCAAGTTTTTCAATTCTTTGATTGAAGTTGTGTTTGAATCAAAAGCTGCAATGTTTCCCCCCTCTCTTTGCCTGAACCTGAAGTCGGATTTTTGTTTTATTTTGAAATGAGAAAAACTGCTTCCTTATGGCTAAATGTGATTTTGTTGGGAGAATAAATTTGTTATTTATTTGCACATTTTACAACATAAAAAAGAAGAAAATATACCAGGAATACAATTTACAACAAAAAGCAAGTGATGATTGATGAGTTGACAGCTCTCTGTATCTTTTGTCCATCATTAGCTCATTAGTTAAATTTTGGGGAGTAGTTAGACAAGGTCTTGACACAGCACTAGAAAGTTGGTCCTGATACTGTTGAAAAAGGTATGTGGTTATTTTATTAAATATAAGTTTCAATCATGAGTTAGGCTAAGGGGTAACTATTGGTGCATTGAAATTTCAAAAGTCTTACAAAAATTTCTCAAAGTCTCAGAATCTCAGCATTTTTTTACACAAGTCTTGAAGTCTTGTTTTCTTTTTCAAAATTTTACAGGGCTCTAAGCCTCATTCTTGTTCTACCATGGTCTCAGATTTTTTAACGCGATCTGTTTTATGTTGCTACTATGCTACGGGTTTCCCCTTCTTTTTCAAAGCTTGATCTTTCGCTCTAAACAGATACTTTAGATACTGTAGGGAGATTGTATTGTAACTCTACTTTATTCTTTTTCAACTGATGTTCATGACATACCTTGAGCAAGTCATCTGAAAATAAGCTTGTAAAAGCTCAGCCTCAGATTCCGAAATTTGACAAAAGTCTCAGATTCTGAATTGTGGGTCTCAGACCATAACCGTTACAGTACCTGTATCCTTTTATGTCTTTTTATGATCTTCTAGAGAGAAAGATACATGCAGAGCAAGTGAGACTGCTGCATCATCAGCTTTCTGAAGTTGAGCATCGCTCAGCTCAGCACTTCAAGAAGTATTCAAGAATTCAGGTAAGTTTATAGTACTAATGGAGTTTTTCCACATAAAAACTGGACAATTATTGTTGAAGAGAAATTAGTCACCAATTTGATTCTCCCTGACCAATGTTGGTATTTCTCAAATTTGAAGTTTCCCCAGAATAGTTTGCAATTTGTATTATCACAACAACAGCAATCTTTTCTGGTGTTCATACAATTTCTTACGTAACTAAAATCAGTTCTTTTGTTTGGTTTGTTTGCTGAGTTTGAAAATGAATCGAAAAGTTATTTTTGCAGTTTTTTATGAATTCTCATCACAAAAGTTCTCTGCTTTCTGTTAGGGAGACTATCATAAGCTGATCGGTGTTGCTGCAGAACTGGTAGATTCACTGGAGAATGCTGTCAGGGGGAAAATGGTATGGGCACTGATAGATACGTAATTGTTAATATTCATTCAAGCAAAATTACATATCAAATAACCTTTGGAAGATAATTCTCTTGATTTACCCCATAAAACACTCATAATTAATAAAGCATTTTAGTCATATATGGACTGTTTAGAATGGGGATGCTTGAATTATTATTTCTTTGTTCTGGCCATTCCAGTTTTAATCAAAAATCATGTGTTACATGAAATCTAATATTTCCCTTCAGGTCACCCCAGAGTATCTACATGACATTTGTATGAGGCTGTTCAATAATTCTTCCCAAGACTCCATAGATGTTACTAAACCAGGCACAGTACGTAGCTTGTTCTTGTGATACTAGGGAGTGTTGCAGATAGACGTCCACCTTGTTTGTTTACAGGTTGCCAGACATGCAAGTTATAAAACTTTTTGTATATAAGGTAAATTATTGCAGGCCAAAACTATTGCCAATCATAATAGTTTGGGGTCATTATTAAGATATGGTATCTCTTTTTTTCAAGTTAATCAAGCTGCCCTCCTTCTTCTCTTGTGAACTTCATAAGTGTACTTTGGAGTGTGAAGAGCTGTTTAGGTACCCCTTTCCCCTTTGTGTGTAGAATGAGGCTGACCAATTTGGGTCTAATTGTTGCAAATGTCTTTTCACGTTGTTGTTTTTGTTTTGGAACAGGCCAGCTCCATGTTGCGAGCCTCCATTGCACAGAATGCACAAAGGTATGGTTGAACATCTGGTGGCTAGTTGTCACACTGGTATATCATCATAGCATAGTAGCTACTCTGGACTTAAACACATACCAACATAAATTAAAATGAATGTTTGGTTCAAATGTGAACAAAATTTGACACTGGTGATCTCTAGTCTGATTGCAGAAAGCGTTGAAGTAAACAGCATTCCAGCTCTAGACTTTGAAAAGATCAAGAGTGATTTAGTTTCTTTGCCAGACCATAAGCGAACCCTTCTCCTTCAGGCTTTACGATGGGTGAGATTCACACTTACATTACTTCTTTTATTATACATCTTTATTATATGACACAGCAATATGATGGCTAAGTGGTTTGGGCAGTTTTTTTTTACAAAGCTCTTTTTTTCTTTCTTTTCTACCCCACTACCCCACGAAAAGAAAAGAAAAATCTGCTGTCTCAAAAGTTCTGGCTATAGACAACAATAGTTTTCTCGCTTCTGTCACTCATTACTCACCTTAATCTTCTTCCAGCGTTTAACCAAAGCTAAGAACATGGATGCCCGTATTGCAAGTGCTCGAGCATTCATCATCCATGACCTTCTTGGGCTCTCTGTTCCTGATGATATTCGGGTATGTACGTCTCTCTGTTCCTGATGATATTCGGGTATGTACGTCTCTCTGTTCCTGATGATATTCGGGTATGTACGTCTCCCGGTTCCTGATGATATTCGGGTATGTATGTCTCCCTGTTCCTGATGATGTTCGGCTATGTACGTCTCTCTGTTCCTGATGGTATTCGGGTATGTATGTCTCCCGGTTCCTGATGATATTCAGGTATGTATGTCTCCCGGTTCCTGATGATATTCGGGTATGTATGTCTCCCTGTTCCTGATGATTTTCGGGTATGTATGTCTCCCTGTTCCTGATGATATTCGGGTATGTATGTCTCCCTGTTCCTGATGATATTCGGGTATGTATGTCTCCCTGTTTCGATGATATTCGGGTATGTATGTCTCCCGGTTCCTGATGATATTCGGGTATGTATGTCTCTATTCCTGATAATATTCGGGTATGTATGTCTCCCTGTTCCTGATGATATTCGGGTATGTATGTCTCCCGGTTCCTGATGATATTCGGGTATGTATGTCTACCGGTTCCTGATGATATTCGGCTATGTATTTCTCCCGGTTTCTGATGATATTCGGGTATGTATGTCTTCCTGTTCCTGATGATATTCGGCTATGTACGTCTTTCTGTTCCTGGTGATTTTCGGGTATGTACGTCTCTCTGTTCCTGATGATATTCGGGTATGTATGTCTCCCTGTTCCTGATGATATTCCGGTATGTATGTCTCTCTGTTTCTGATGGTATTCGGGTATGTATGTCTCCCTGTTCCTGATGATATTCGGGTATGTATGTCTCCCTGTTCCTGATGATATTCGGGTATGTATGTCTCTCTGTACCTCATGATATTCGGATATGTATGTCTCCCTTTTCCTGGTTGTAATCGGGTATGTGTTTCCCTGTTTGTTACATTGCCTGTAGTTCACAGGAAACTTGACATACTTGGTTGATTAATTGCCTACTCTGTTTTTTTTATAAACATCCATAACATAATGTTTTCACTGTTTGTTTGGCAGAAGGGTGTTTTGCAGATCTTGAGCCATGCAAGTGACGTTGTGCGACAGTACATGGCGAGGCTCATCAACGCCATGGCATCGCTGGCGGCAGGTCAGTGTTGATTTATAATGTTTTCTTAGGTCTTAAATCCTGTCTAAATTTGCAGATGGATACCCATTTTAATCATGCTGCTGTGCTTGGAATTACCCCACCCCTGAACTAAATGCCCCTTAATGCCCATTGTAGGTCGATCATATCTCACCCAAAACTCCGACCT